>NC_068345.1:38328613-38530219 GCF_014633365.1 Diospyros lotus
TCTTCAATATCCAAAGGAGATTCAACTATTAATAAGAGGAGAAGTTCCAATTCGTCTCAGGATAAGCCCTCAGCGGAATCAGTTCTGGAAGTTCTTCGCCAATCCAGAAAGCAAGTAAAAGGTAATGCAACTTGCACCTATCCTGCTATTTTGCTGGTATCTTTGTAAGTTTGCTTCATCTGCAATCCGCAAATTCTTTCTTCTGTTTCTTGTAGCTTATTATACGGTATCTGCTGCAATATGGTTCAAAAGTAATCTCTGTAAAATTTTGACAGAAATGAAGCATGCATGCACCGGTAGCTTTGCAAATTCTCCTAAATCTGCAACCCACGAATTGATTCATCAGTTTCAGGATAGCTAATTCAGATTCTTGAATTTTAGGGGAAGAAACTTCGAGAGGGAATAGAACATTGACCCGAAGAGAGGTGGCCTTCTACAAAAAGAGAAGAAAGTGCAGGAGTATCCTTCAGAAGCAGAGTTTAAGCTTACTCGGCCGCCATCAAACTTTGTGAAGAGGTCCCCGATTCCATTTCCATCCAACCCAAGGAAAAAGGCTGCCGAGCAAACGATTGAAACGAGTGCTGGCGAGACAGAGTTCAAAATATTTGAGAAGATGAAGCTTACGGAACTTAAAGAAGTGGCCAAGACTAGAGGAATTAGAGGTTACTCGAAACTGAAGAAGAGAGAGCTTGTGGAGTTGCTAGGGTCCTATACATAATGGTTGGCAAACACCATGCGGCACACTTCGTTGATGTTCATTTTCCCCAGATGAGTTGGTTTGTTTTGATTACTCGACTTTTCAGTTCCATTTTCAGATGGTTCAGTAGAAACAGAATGCAATCACATATTTGGACGTCCTATCAAGTAGAATTTTGGTTAAAACTGCGTGTGTTTCAGATAAAAGAAACAAATAATTCGTGGAAAGTCTCCCCATTTACTGCCCATTAGAAAGGCTACTAGAATTCAAGCATGAATGCTAGATACCATAATTCTACTTTCAACAGAGACAAAAACAAGAAACATAGGATATCTCAGCTTTGCAAAATTTGGAAATTTGGATAGTTAATCAAGTGATGTATCGGGAATATCATTTAAGCAGCAAAGGCCAATGCAATGCATGGATATACACATCTTATATTGACTGATATTCATTTACGCAAAACTGCTACTGTAACATGCATAGATAAGTCAATATAGTGGACTTAGACAAGCTCGGATGGGGAGATATAAACAGAACCATTGTGAAAACAGGTAGTGGCCTTTGGGTCTGCCCCACAAAGCAAATTTAAACAAAAAAATGTCATTCCGTTTGCCGGAATCGAACCGGGTCTCTCGGGTGAGAGCCGAGTATCCTAACCGACTAGACTACAACGGAACTTGAGATGATTACTATTGTTATAATATATAATTTCTAGCTGCATGTTTGAAATTCAGACTGTTATCCAGATGATTTCTACCTTCCAAACACATTGCTGCAACAGCTAGTAGCATGCAAGGATAATAGCAACATCCATCCTTGTGAAATCTTTCTTGCATATAACCATGTGATATTTTGGTATCAATTGGCATTTTACTGCAACCGTCACACTGTTTTGTTTTCAAGAGAAGACAAGCTTAGTGGCAAAGATAAATTTGCTTTCCTGATGGAATATCCCACTTTAAGTTGTAGTGTAATACTCCAAAAAATAATGATAGTAATAAAAGTGAAATAATTATTTATATGTTGTTTGTTACGTAATAAACAACGCAAACTAATCTGATATTATGATATAAAAAACAAAGGGCAAGAAAATAAGTGTTGATATCGTCAATTTTACTAGTGGATAAAATCAGAAAAAAATGTTGCATTTAATGTGACATAGATAGGATATATTTGTATTTCTTAAAAAAAAAAAAAACTAAAGAAGCAAGACGTGTAATACTTGATTTAGCACGCCGGAGTAAATAAATAGGAACATAATTGCCCATAAAAACCGCGAGGAAAGAGGAAGGAGACATGATTGCCCTAAAGGGAAAATTTACACTGTAGGTTGCCAATGTGTTTTTGTTTTCGATATCATGTTCCCATTTATAGGTTTTTGCTTTTACATAAATAGCTATGTACTATTTGGTATCACCTTAATGTGATATTTTGCTAAGTCGTTAATTTGTATTTTGATTTCTGTGTATTTTTCTTTCTCCACACTACATGAAATTATCGAGACTTTCTTTTTAAGACTCATTCGTTTTAAACTGAACTTAAATTCATTTGCTTTATTTCAAATAAAACAGATCCGAGAGACCTAAAAATTCTCATGTAGAAACAAAAAATAAAGGGAATGAAAACATACAAAAACAATTGCAAGGCTCCTGTCACACCATCTCTAAGAGTCCCAACACAGAGTAAAACAGATATGAATTCCATTACAATATGCCTAGTGAAGTGCAAAGATGCTGGAGGCTTGAGAAGGAAACAATAAAAGGGGGAAGAGAAGAGAAGACACGAAATTCCAAGCTAATTTTTATCTAACCGTCTATCCTACTGCAGTAAGAAAATCTATGCCAATTCCAAGCCAGAGTCCATAAACAGGCGCAGCAACAACTTTGGTATTTGGACCTGGACCCTTCGTCCATCGCATCAGAACCAAAGAGGTTGCCTAAATTATCATCCAATGGCACCTCCTCCTCGTGAATCATTAGGAGGTTCGGCAACAATCCTTATTTGCTTCTATCATAACATATTTACACGGAAGAACCACGACAGCACGAAGGCTATTAGCAGGCATGCCATGAGGAAGTTACAAAATGGCTTCCCCCGGCAACACCTTCTACGCCCATCAGGCAAGTTAATAGCGATAGCATGAGATCTGCTTGGCTCAGTCCACTCTTCAATAAATCTGTAATCGCCAACACCTGTAACATTTCTTGCCGTCTCACCACAAATTTCACACTGCCTGCATAGCGTTAAGAAAAATAAATTAACATTAACAAAAGAGAGACACGTAGTTAGCATTCTGAGCTATTGTAGAAGAATCCGCCATTTGTTTAGGGACTTCAGGCGTTGACACATTTCTCAAATAACCCAAAGAGTAGATGATCAACGAAAGAATTTATCCATTGAAAGTGATTCAACTCATACCACGTTTTTCTCTTTTTTCTTCTTGAGAGTCGCTGTTACCCACTTACTAGGATGGAAATATGCGTTGCCGCGTAAAGGTGCAGGTCTGTGTTATGATTGCCATTTCTAAGTTTTACTAGTAAACAATTATGCCTACAATTGTAACCATGAGAATTTGCTCCCTTCCATATTAAAGATGCAATGAAAATGTAAAAAAAAAAAATTCATATAATTGAACCCCATGAATTTATTATTAATCTGAGTTGGAAATCATGCAATTCTGTTTTTAATCTTGTTCGAGCAAAAAGCATATTTTCCGCACCACACATCATTTTAACTTGGAAACCAGAAGTTTCCATTTTGGCTGAAGGCTAAATGAACAATTCCAAACTTAGACTAGTAAAGGTATGGTTTTGGAATTCACATCTATTTAGTTCCTAAGATATTATTACTTCTTCTGCTTACAAATTTGGAAGTGCTCATTTTCGTTGTATAAATTGCCTCTCATTTTCAGATAATAATCATACTTTACAAACCCTTCATTATGAAACACAGAGACACGACAGAAGACAATTCTGATTGACAACCAAGTTTCAACAATGCAGGAAGAAGATAAACAATCAATAACTAAAGAAAATACATTTCCGCGGAAATAAAGCAAGCAAGCTAGAATACCAGGAGTATCCACATCCTAAAATAATATTGAAAAACATAAAGTTGAAAGAAGAGAAGATTATACCTGTACCCTTTAAGCTTAAACCAGGTTTTGCACAAGTTGAATGCACAATTCCGAGGTCATCTTTACATCCACAACCAAGCTGCATCAAACCATCTTTGGCATCCGTCACCGGAGTGACACTAGTAGTAGCAGTTGTCACCAGTCGTGGTGGTGTTTCGGATGCCGAGGGATCAGAACTCAAATGGCAAATCCTACAAACCCTTTCCCCATCCAACTTCTCGCCAAATTGTCTATTTACGCCACAGTTGACATCAATAACACAAGATTTTTTATCCTCTTTTGAGTCCTTTATTTTCCTCAACACATCTGAATGCCCATTTGAATGTCCATTCCTGCTTTCCCCTTCCTCATCAGATTTCATCACAATTACAGTCTGAGAAACACCACGATGATTCTGATCAATTGAATTCCTCGGACTCTTACAATTCCCTGGATTGCCCAAATCAACTGGTTTCACTTCCACATCAATTACCTGCCCATCACTCGATTCATCGCCCATGACTCCTAAATGAAACAGTCCAGAAATTAGCCAAACACTTCGAAACCCAATCAGAAATAACTGACATTGCTACTTCCAAATCGAAAAACCCACAAGCAAACTACTCGATTTAGAGAATGTTAAGACAACGAATCATAGGAGAAGTCAACGAAAAACCAGTGAAGTTCTTAGAAGAATCGAACCTTTTCCTCCTCCGAGGAATAAGATCACCTAACCAGGGAGCAACTAAATCCTTCCCATCAACGCAGAGATTGGCCGTTCACACCCGCCACATGGTCGCACAAAAATGTGCTTTTCTTCAGTAAATCGGAGGGTTTGCCTTTTCTTTCTTGATTCAACTACTCCCTGTCTAAAAAGATAATCATAAAAAAGCGAGGACGGAATAACGATTGACCCTTTCTCTTATCCAATAAGGAACAGCCAGGAGTGCACTTGTAAGCTATGTGCGCCCCATCTGTTTGTTACTTCGTCTACATCTTGCTTTGTCGGAAAGGCCTTCCATTTGCTTCGCTTCCAGGCGCTTCATTTGCCCTTGTCACTTCACCCAAACTATGGGTAAGAGGGGTATGTTGGATTGTGATATCCCGTGAGCGTGATACTAAAAATTGGGATATAAAGGGTTACGAACATGGTAGCGGCAGAAGTTGCCGAGGGGGCAAAAATGTCTTCTAAACCCATTAGCAGCTGCATTTGGCTACCTGTCGTCATTCTAGACAAAAATATTACCGAACATCATGTGGAGGGTGTTGAATTTACTTCAAAAGTGGGTTTTAAGGTCATAATTGCAAGAGAAGAAGTAGAGGGAATGATCTGAATGAAGTAAACGAACTAACTACTGTTGCGATGCCTTGAGTGGCGGAAACGGCATCCTCATTGGATGACATACTCTTGACCATTAATACGACTCAACTCACTATTAAGTATACAATTGCTCGAATTATAGGATCATAAATTATTCTCTATCGCTGTCGCGTATAAAACTCACGCATGATAAGATACAACTGAATTGTGATATCATAATTATACATTGAATATTAGGAGGTAGATACGGGCAAGTTTGAGGCTTAAAAGAGAGTTGAAGAAATGCTTGGAACAATTGTTTAAAAATCTGAATGTGATTCATCTCTAGCGAGTAGATATCTCACCAAGTGACTGAAACCCAATCTGTTCCCTTCAAATGGAGGAAGCACTGACCCTTCAATAAGGACAAACGATTGTCCACCCCATACACAAAAGTTAGCAACAGCATCCACCATCTAGGGATGTGTGGTGCCAAATGGTTTTGCACGCACCAACCAACCAAACAAACCAGATTGATATCATTCGGCCTTTCTTATCCATGGCTGAACACAACTTAGGGCAACTACTTATTGCTAACATCTTATTCTAACCACCCCTTGATCACATGCATATAAACAGAAGCAAAGTGACAGCATTGGATATATCTATTGTTGTGAGTACTTGCTTCTTACACGTGAGGAACCCTTGTGTTACACTCAACAAGCATGTCATGAGTTAGTTTTGTATTAGTTGCCAAAAATTTTCCCAATTATAGTTGGAACTACCTCAAAATACATTCAGTGTGCTAATCCCTTGGAGAAATTTGTTTCGTCTAAACATATACACTTGGCATTGTTTTTCAGACAGTGTCTACCCTGTACATGGTGGACTGATATGCTAGTCTTGCTCCATTATCAGCGGGAAGAAAAAAAGGTCTATATGCTATGTTGATTCTGAACATGAACAACCTGCATAAGGAAAACTGCATTGTCACCTGGGCCCAGAAAGCTCAATGGGTTCTATAATGAATGAAGACTCTTCATGGACATCAATGTAGTTTCTTGCGAAACTACAACTTCGACCCTCGATGTTGTTTCCACCATGTGATTCCTCCATTTGTCCGGGTTGCCCAGCAATACTTTCTAGGACCTTCAAAGCCTGTGACATCTTTGGCCTGAGGTTGGGACTTGATCGAGTACAATCCAAGGCGAGTTCTACTGTTTTTTCTAGCTCTTCAGCACTAAAACATCCCTTCAGATCCCTATCCACCAGCACCTCCAGTCTTTTCTCCTCATACAAGGTTCGAACCTGCATCCAACAAATAATATGACATGGGATTCACCAACAAAACAAAATGGGGAACAAAGACTGCAGGGCCAAGTTGTGCAAGAAGAGAAGCCTATACACAATGGATGCCTTGTTGGCAAAACAATGTGGTGTCGAGCAGCAACATTCCATTTTCCAGGGTAACCATAACAAATGAACAGCATGGAAGGAAAAGTCATCCTGTTAAAAATGGTTATAGAAATCTAAAAGGATTAAAATTGGCAAAAAATAATTAGGAAATCCAGGGAGAAGGTCAAAATCAAGAATGAAGACCCAGTGTCATCATCATCAATCCTAACCAAGTTAAGGTCAATGGCTGAGTATTGAGGATATTAACTGACTTGTAAAAGTCACATTGAGAATACAAATCCATTCCAAAGAACAATGTGGCAAAACTTTTTACACCGGATATCCTTCTTGATAAAACCCTCTCGCGAGGGAATGAAGAGAGAAAATTCTAACACCATCTTCATATAGAAAAATTTCATGAGATGTCGGTTAATGGAAATAATTGAATGGAGACCACTGTAAATAAAATACATCTAACAAACGAACTGACAAGTAGACATGGCCGAACCGCAGAACTCCATCTTGAAGACTCACAACAGTATTTAACTAGAAATTCTGAGTATAAAATAGTAGGTATTAAAGAAACATGTCACGAATCATTTACAAGATAACCACAGTTATTAAAGAAACGTGTCAGGAATCATTTACAATATAATCACATCATTGTGTTTTCTACACAGATAAGTTAAAGGGCATGCGCATGGCAGTCCCAGTGTAAAGGCTCCTGCCAGGCTTGCCACGGTGGTCAAACAAACAAAGTTTTACCCCTATGTATAGACACTGTTATATTTTTCATGTTCTGACCAAAGACACCTAGGGTAGAATGGAGTAGCCTTGCTCCTGATAATTTTACTTTCCTCACTGAAAACATGCAAATAACTACTCTGCACAGAGGATAATAAAACAAGGCACTAACAGACACATCATATACTTACCCATTCAAGGATCATTCCCTTCTGAACTTGACCATTTCCTGCATCTAATGCCTTTTGTCCTGTTATGAGTTCCAAAAGCAGTATGCCAAATCCAAAGACATCAGTTTTGTCAGAAGATTGCCCAGTTGAAAGATATTCTGGTGCAATGTGTCCGACAGTACCCCGCACTGCAGTTGTGACATGTGAGTCTCTCAGATCTAACAGCTTAGCCAGGCCAAAATCCCCAACTACTGCTTCAAAGCTATCATCAAGAAGAATGTTTGCAGCTTTCACATCCCTGTGAATTATTTTTGGATTGCATTGCTCATGTAAGTAGAGAAGTCCACGGGCAGCACCAAGGGCAATATGCATGCGCTTGTTCCAATCCAAAGATGGCTTCTCCCGCCCAGTATCTGCCAATAAAAGTCAACATAATAAGCACAGAGAAAAGTAAACAAGGCAATGGTATCTGAATTTAATTTTGACCATGTATAAAGAAAACATGGGAACCCCACAGGTGGATCGAGTATCCCCTCAACACTTCTAGTGTTGAAGGTGTTCCTCCTATCCACAGCCTATCCCAAGACCAGTTAAAGGAGAGGGTTATATTAAGTAGCCGACAACCAACGTAAAAATCATAAGATCTTGTATTTTAAATTCTTCTAAGCCTACCCAGTGGAATTGAACCTTGTGGTTGTTATTGTTGATAAAGAAACCACCAGAGAGGTAAATAACTTGGTCTCATGCAATCTTTTACCCAGGATATTGTTGACTTCCATCATAACATGCAGAGTAATAATAATGCATAGAGATGGGAATCACACAAATCAAGTCCCTCTTTGCTGAAAATAATATAACTTAATCAAAAAAGACACTTTGATAGATTGTTGAAAGAGGAAAAAGGAAAAGGTACTAGGTATGTATTGTAAGTAATGTACAATGAAACAATTAACTTTCATGTTTGGAGCAATTTACAAAATAAAAAATCCATGACAATATAGTATCTTATACCTACCAAATTATATTTTGTTAAGAAAATAAAGAAGACAAGTTACAACATCTGTCATCTGAGTGTACTACTAAAAATATTTTAGATAGCTTAAAGAAATTAATCTTGTTGAAATAATATTTCAGATAGAGGGTTGCATCAGGGCAGGAATCCAGTGTAAATTTTTTCCACATTGTTCATTTGCATGGATTTGTAAATTGCCATTATGAATGCTATGCCATGCCACCAACCCTAACTTGGCTAGATAAGGTGCAGTTGATGATGACAATGATGATAATGATCCTTCAAACAAACAGAGATCCTTCTTCTGGCCAGGGAGGTTGAGAGTACATAAAAACAAACCTCTTAAGCGATCAGCAACACTTCCATTTGGCATATAAGGATAAACAAGTAGCCTCTCATTAGCTGTCATGCAGAAGCCATATAAACGCAGAAGGTTCCGGTGCAAAGCCAAGCCTATCATCTCGACTTCAGTCTGAAACTGGACTTCTCCAGTAAAATTTGGATCCTTCAGCCTTTTGACTGCCACAATTGTCCTGTTTGGAAGATATCCTTTATAGACAACTCCATATCCACCTTGTCCTAAGATGTTTTTAGGACTGAAATTGCTCGTAGCAATTTGCAGTTCCCGGAATGAAAATCTCTTCAGATGACCAATATCAAAGTCATAATCCTGCTGCACTGCATATTCAAATTACCATATAACCTTATGGCACGTTTCATCATATATATATGGTTATATAAAAAGAGAATTAATGTCATTGAGAAGGTTACCATATGATGTAAATAGAAGGCGAGATCTGTACCAATGCACCCAACAGACAAGCAGCATGACAGAAACCACAAATGTGCAACTGACTCCTACCACAGCCGATATAACCCATCGACGGTGATTGCTACCTTTCCGATCTGAAAATGTGACTGCAAGTACACAGACCTTTTATTTTAGTTGCAATTGTGCTATAGGTAGAGCTTGACAGGTTCCCTGTATCTTACCATTGACAGGCTTTGCACCATTCATGCAGATTTGTGCTGAAGATGAAGAGCAGAGAAAGCTGTTCCCCGTAATACTACAAAGGAAAACACACTTCACATTGTTGAAAACAAGCCAAAAGAAATGATTTATCACATGCATCATAAGAAGTTATGGAGAAAAATGTTTTGGTGGAGAATAAACCTGAAATAAAATAGATTAACATTAGAAACAAATTAATGGTAAGATTCATCATTACTGGATTCATTTTAGACAGCACCCTTTTTATGATCTGATGAACATGGGAACTAGCATGACGCACATGGTAACTGCTATTGATTATGGATATTGATAATGAAATGGTAAAGGTGCACACAAGTTGATAATAGTTACATTTTGATGAAATGGAGGTAGACCTAGTGTTGGTGATAAAAGCTGTAGCCAAGCATGTCCACAACCAAAAGCAATGCCCACCCAAACAGAGGTGATAAAAGTAGTACAAACCTGTGCACAATTCAGGAGATTTTAATTTATTTAAATGCATGCAGCTGAAATCAGGCACCTGTTTATTCCAGCTACATTGGCTAAAAAATCTATTGGAATACCAGACCCACCATTATCAATTAGATTTGTGCAAAATAAGGTGGTTGGATCGGACCACATGGATGGTATATGGACTTTTTCAAGATGACAAAGAATTTATTCTTTGTCATCTTGAATAGCTATTTTCATAGTTTTTAAGGCAGCAATTTTCTGGTGTCAACAAAGCAAAATTCAATGGTCATGTCAAATGCATAATCACCAGTATGGGACCATAACTAATACAGCATGGCACATCTGTGTATCCACATGTAAATGATGGAGAAGAAAACAATGCCATTGGCATTACAAACCATGAAACAAAGCAAGATCTCTCATTGCATATTTGCAACCAAATTATTCAGGAAAAATTAACACGACGACTTTTAGAGGTCCCCAGATACTTTGGAGTTCACAAAATGAGTAAAGCATTCTCAGAAAATATAGGAGGAAGTCAAAAGCTGCTTCTTTTATAAAAATAAAGCTGAAGGGCTGGCATGTAAGATGGGAAGAAAGTTCTCTTTAGGCTAACTAGCTTACCTGTAGCCTTTAGCCAGTATTTTTGGAGTAGGACCGCTGAGGTTATTAAATGACAAGTCCCTGTGCAATATTTTGGAATAATATTCAGCATTTAGTTATGTTTATTTGTGACATGGTATAAACTTTATATTCAGCAGAATACATACAAGAATGATAGACCTGTAAGATTTGCAACAGGTCCAGGAATCTGTCCAGATAAATTGTTCCTGCTAAGTCGCCTGCAACTTGTCATGATAAAGGACTAATTCATCAAAAATAAAGGATCAAAACCAATTTAAAAGCACTTTGAAAATTGCATCTGAGAGAAACTATCAAGTGCACTCACAAGTAATTTAGACAGGTCAAGAAACCCAAAGAGCTTGGAATTTCACCACTGAGCTGATTACCAGAAAGGTCAAGGGTTACCAATTCTGAAAGTTTCCCAATCTCAGATGGAACAGAACCAGACAATTGGTTGTTTTGCAATAACCTGAAAGAGGACCAATGGAATCTGAAAACGTCCATAGAAGTTGTAGACTTGCAGTCCATAAAACAATAAAAAATTTAATGTATCTTCTTCAAGTAATTCAACGGAGGAAAAAGATCTCATGTCATCACAATTACTTTTCTCAAACCATAAAATTTGAAGGAAGATATTATTGCAAATTCAGAGAGATATGAATTTGATTGATATTGGAGGCAAACTCTAAGGAACTGGAAATGCAATGATAAGATATGAAAAAGGCTCCTATTAACCTTGAGCCTTTGACAGGGTTTGTACAAAATGGTTACACAGCACACCTATTTTAGGGACCAGAGAAAGTTGCTAGCCACTACATTAAACATAACTCCGATCTAACTTCATTAAATCTAGCTTGCAAGTATCACATTAGTACCAAGTATTTCTACAAACTACTTATAAACATTTCACCTGATTTTTCTAGACATACCTTGTCTAAAATATAAACACAAGCCCAACTGTGAACTAAATCAATCTTATACTTGGCCCATTTTTCAAAGTGGGCAAAATCAAATTTAATACCAACCCCATAACTTTGTGGGAAACTTAAGTGAGACAAATTTATTTGAATAGAGAATGTTTCATAATAGCAGCTACAATCACGACAAAAATGTTTCATGTTCATGCTGTCCAAATAGACCTTGATTCATGTTTTTTAATAAATATTTTTGGTGGTGAGGGGGCGGAAGACAAGCAAATAAATCAGAATGCACATATGACATAAGAGTATTTTCTTAGGGTTATATTGTCAAATCAAGACAACTAAAATAAATGAAAATTTTCAAGATATCTGCAAAGATAATCATATTATGTTGTATAGAGATATCATGTATCCAAGAAATAACATCTAATCAGAGCAGCCTAAAAAGAAATGGAACTGCCGAAGTAACTGAATGATAAATAACAAGGCCATTCACTATACAATTAATATTGAAGGCAATAAGGGCATAAAGTGAGAGGATAAGCAGTAGAATTGATAGCCGAAGAATGGAGGAGATAAAGTTATTCTTGGAGGATTGTACCATGCCTTGAACCACTTAATGTGCGCATAGTTTATTCAATCTCTAGAAACTTAAATGAAGTGCAACTCAATTTGTTCATGGGATGCCCAACACAACATAAACACTAACAACAATGCACAAAACTGTAAGAACTTGAATTTGGCTGTTTCTAATGTATCTAATGATTCTATGTATTCTTTATCTTTTTCTTGATTCGGAGAAGGCTTGCTTCAAGTTGAGCTGAGCTGAGCCTAAAGCTTGCACAGAGATGTTGCGCCTTTCAATTGTCAAAAGTGCAGCAACTTCGGACTGATTGTGGATAACTTCAACTAAATCCGACAATGGGAGTACTAAGATCATTTATACACAATAGTACGAGACAAAAACCCCCTTTAAATAGGTGATTGTGAAGTAAGTACGATGAGAAAATTCATTTAGGATGCAAATGCGAAGAGATAATGGCTCACATTGTCTGAAGGTGGCTCAAGTTTCCAATACTCGGCGAAAGTGTACCTGACAAACCCGTACTGGCCATTTCACTGGAAAAGAAGGCCAGAAACAAGAATCAATGACCATAACAACATTCAAGACCCATTCCAAAAACTAGCAAAACCTCAGACTCTGAAGAACACACCAAAAAGCCAGTCAAAAACAACAAAGAGAAGCCCCCACGGGCGTAGCACTGTTGGTTCTCAGGTAGCAGATTGCACCCAAAAACAACAAAGAGAAGCTCATTTATTTAGGTAGAATAGACTTACAGGGAAACCACAAAGCCTTCAGGAGAGCAAGCAACCAAGTTCCAAGTGCAGGGATCAACAGAATTTATATCCCAGCCATCAAGCACGTGGCGTTCATCTGTCATTTTACTCTTCATAGACATCAACGCAGCCACTGGCGTACACAGAAAACATTGAAGAAGATGAGCACTGTTTAGATTCGAAATTTCATCAAACCAAGTAGTGGGCACTTCATATTTCACCTTCATAGTTAACACCCTTGGGAGAGAGGAGGCTGTCAGAACCTTCAACGGCAGCAACCCAGAGCAGAAGAACCAAGAAAGCCAGCCCCAGAAGAAGCCCCATAGGACTCTGCAGAGTGCGAAAATCACAAAAACGGAGTGGGAAGTGGACGAAACAGGATTAATACTTGAGTTTTGGGAATCAACGAAGTCTCAAGTCCTTTTAACCAAGTTTATTGTATTTGGGACAATAAGAAAACATGAAAAATGTTATTGGGAGCCGCAAAGCGGAATTTTTTTTTTTTTAACTGTTGGAGGGAAAAAATCATCGAGATTTGGGCACGGCGGAGATGGTCCCCTTGTCTACGCCTTTGTTGAACATCAATCGTGATGATTCGGTGTGGCGAGGCACACCATAGAGTTTGTTTGATTAGGGAGCTTTAATTACAAGAATCATAGATATTGATAGGGGATTTCAGATTTGAGATGAATATCCTTACGCTATCTTCAATATTTGTATTCTCAATTATGTTAAGAAAAATAAATTGTAATTATAAAATTTTACTTTACTATACAGACGATTCATTAAATATCACTTGTCAAATCGCTCCAGCCAGAGACTTCAGACTTGCCGCTTGCTTCTATCGCTTTATTTTAAGAAACAAAGTAAAAGTAGAAGAGAAAAAGTACTTCCACAGTTGTACTGTACGCCCACCGTAATTCTTCGAGATTGAAGGCTCAAATTAATTCAACTCTACCGTCGGTGGAAAGGAAGACTTTGTCTGCGCGCGCGTGGGTGTCGGCAAATTCGTGGCCGTCGACGCAGGGACTTTGGATTGGCGAGCCTTCAAAGATCAAAGTGCTAGTTGCGTTGGCGCGAGAATTGATGTTGTCCCCGCGGACACTGTGCGACGTCGCTTGGCAGATTTCAATTCAAGGCTTTCCCGTGGGATGATGCAAAGAATTCTAAAAGTAGGACCCTACAGCATCTTTTCCAGATCTGTTTGTTTTATTGCATCAGCATGTCTACCAAACCAAAAAAAAAAAAAAAAAAAAGAGACTGAAATTTTACAACCAGTTTTCCTCGCAATGGAGGAAAATATTTACAAACTTGCAGTGGAGCTGGAGGCTGGAGCATAATTAGAAATTAACGATCCGTTTGGTTGAGAATTCCATAACTTCTTGCCTGATCTCCAAAACCGTGATGAACTAACTAGTTTTAAAAATTCTTTTAAGACCGTATTATTAAAACAAACATATTTTCAAAACTCTTTATACCAAAAATCAAGAACCAGAATTAATCAGGACCTGACAACTGCTACTGAAAACCAACTACTACAATACCCTTTTTCCTAGCGTTTTCAGTAAAGCTGAAGCATGGCCAGAACACGTACAACTCCGTCGGGGAAGCCCAAAATAGCAGCAGATGCAACAGTGGGAGTACTACTTGTAACATAGCACGGATACAAGGAGAGAGCAAGTTCCTATGATTGACAGTCAGCCATAACAATCTCAAAACAAGTGCAAACAAATTGAACAAACAAGAAGAAACCCCAAGCTTCCCATGCCCCACTGTTTGTTCAAGACCCTTCCTACCCCTTCGGTACACGTACATACTTATCCACCTTTTTTTTTTCGCTTTTTCTCTGAAAGAACTTTATGATTATAACAATTAAAACAGAACATATACAAATAGGTTCTGCTCCCCCACTTTTTTTGTTTGGTTTGGTTGGTTGGGGGGGAGAGAGGAATAAGTGGGGATTGGGAGTGGAATTTTCATCCAGGCATAGCAAAGGAAAAGCATCATGTCAACAAGAGCCGCCATCCAACTGCCTAAAACATTTCCAGTAGGCTAAAGAAAGAAATGCTGCTGATCAGGCAGGTTACTTTTAGAGCCCTATGCATCTCCCTCGTCAAGCAGTATAAACCAGTTCCGTGTACTAAAGGTTAGGTGATTGAGGGGAAGAAATTTAGACCCATTTGCCGTCTCACATGCTCTGGTATCAACCTGGCAACAAGCTCCGGAGAAGCTCCAGACAACTGCAACCACCACAATATCGTTTAGCCATTATGTTAGCATGAACCAGAATTTGATGATAGATTAATATTATACCAGTTCGCTTCAACTAAAGGAAGTCTGTCATAAACTTAGTTATCCTTGTTATTTACAATGATTGTCTGCAGGAATCTACTCACCGGAAAAGAGAGAGAGAGAGAATTACACGCCTATCCTATAGATGATGCATTTTCCCTCACCTTCCCCCCCATCCCCCAAAAGAAGGGGTAAAGAAATAAACTTCATGTGGGAACAAAAAATTAAGGCCCGGTTCAGTTAAAACATTTTCTAGTTTTTAACTCCAATTTTTTAACTAAAGATGTCCTAACATTTTATGTTTCAAAAATCCATAACATTCATTTTCAAAAAATTTAGAAACATCTAAAAGAATGTTTTCTAATTCATAATATAAAGCTGAAAAATTAGAAAATTAAATTTTATATTTTCTAATAGGAGATTTAATTATTCAATAGAAAATTGGCGTTCAAAAACATAAAATGTTTTCTAAAACTGGACAGGCCCTAAACTTCTCAAAATGCAGAAAAGATATATCTTTTCTGTTTTGTTTCACTTTATATATTGTGAGTGAGTGGGGTCATCCTCAGGTATCAACTACTGCTGATCAGTAAACAATTAAAAGTCCCTTTGATAAGCAGGCCCTTCAATATTTTAATAGAAATGATCTTTTTGCCATGAACACTGAACATCGTATCTTCTTAATTCTATGAGATGCTGAAGCTTTAACTAAAATCTCAAAATTTTGAACAGATTTCCATTTGTAAAACAAATAGGGGCATCTTGCGCAGAAATGCAATTTAAATCAAAATTTAGATTTAGATAATGGTGAAGGGCGAAAGCTCCCCATAGATACAAGTTATTTATGTGATGTGGGGTAAAAAAAATGTGCAACAAATAGTGAGCCACCACATGAACACGGGGCATGACAGATAGGTCCTTTAAATATTCAAGGTGGATAAAACACCCAATTGTTTTGTGTTCACACTATTGATGATAGCCATCAGTTACCACTACAAAAGATAACCCACAAAACATTCAAGGTACTGAATGTTTCATAGGCATAAACAAGCTTGTTCTCACAACCAATAACCTCAACCTGATCTCATCATTGAGGATAACCATAAGCAATCAAATTCCTTATCACAACCACGCCACCCTAAGGTATAACAGGAACAGGTATAGCTACAGGCATGGAATAAATGCTCTTCACATACAATCTTCACATAATATATAAGCTTTCACCTTATATTTTGCTATATTCTTCTTACAACCCTCAGACCAAACCTTTAAGGACCAGGATAGCTTTCTTATTGCAGTTGTAGAAAATTCAACTATCGTGTGATATAAGGCACTGAATGACTTGATGCTCATCACATTATACGTTAATAGAAGTCGTGTTCATCATGCCGCATTATTGCTTTATTTCATTTTTATAAAGACATGATAGGATATTCCACTCATAAATTGAGTAATCTCCTCTAATGAATTACTCCTTATCACAACTGCTTCCAAGCAAAGTGCATTAGTTAGCCAACAACCAACACAAAAGCAGTCAGATGTTTTCAATATTAGCCGATCCACCTAGTAAAATTAAGGATTGATGTTATCATTTGTTGTTTTTCAACCTTCACATCTCTACACACACACATTAGAGAATTAGTGTATCAGTCCTTTTTTTCTAATTTATTCAGTAGGACAATGTCCGTGTTACCTTATAAAAAAAGTTTGCGAAAATATTGCCTTTAACTTTTCTGTTTGCAATAGTTCTTTTTGGGGGGAAAATGAGTCAGATAGGAATAGTTCTTAAACTAACTTTTCTATTCAAATTAGCATTTAACTATTGGAGAACAAATAAAAAAATAACAAGGATACTTTGTGTGTTCAACCCGCAAAACAAAAGATAGTACTTAAAGGAAGAAGATAGTACTTGTACTAAAGGAATGAAAGGGAAGATAGTACTTGTACTAGAGGAAGATAGTACTCGTACTAAAGAAAGAAGAAAAAGTGGCTGTGAAATGTACCTCCTGCTTAAAGTTGAAAAGAGGAGGTAATGAGCGACCATTTGGCAGACGGGCATTAGGTTCTCGAAGCTCATTAAAGAAAGGATGTGCACAAGCCTCCAGCTGTAAATATCAAGAATGGGACCCAGTCAATGAGGGAGAGTGTGTGAGCTTAAATTGTCACTACTCATTAACTAAACATCAATGAAATATCTACACAAGTGGAAGCAGAATAAAACTCACTGCAGTGTAACGAAGGCTTGGGGAATATTGCAGTAACCGTGAGGCAAGATCTATTGCTTCAGGAGGCATCCGTTCATGAAAAACCTGAAATCACAAGCTCAATATCAGAGTGACTCAAGATTTTATGAAAACAAAAAATGACTTATCAAAGGTTCAAAGTGGAATGAAAAGCATACCTTATGCCAAGGGTGGGCCTTTATCTGTGGAAACCTAAAGTCAGTGTAATTGGGATTCATACAACGAATTTCTTCCCGAGTGGGTGTACCAAGAACCTGGATAACAGGTGTAAGGAAATCTATCACATTGCAAAAGAAATGCATGATTTCTGATATTATTTATGAACGCACCTTGATAATCTCCACGAGCTGGTCCACTGCATTTTCCCCAGGGAATAATGGCTAGGAAATTTTGCATAGTAAGATGTCAGCTAAACATGAAATGATCAATGAATAGAAGTTTATGTGGTTAGAACAAGGAAAACATCGCTTACCTGTCCTAAAAGAAGCTCAGCAAGAACACAACCAGCTGACCAAATATCAATTGAAGTTGTATATTCTGTGGCACCAAAAATAAGTTCTGGGGCCCGATAGAAACGTGAGCATATGTAAGATATGTTTGCTTCACCCTTCACCTGGTGGCAATTAGGATAATGATTAAAACATGAAACATGCTATTGAACGCTCAATGCCCCTGAAACATTAACTCTGATGGTATTCCCCAGTACAATTCATTAATAGGAGGGAGCCACTTTAATCATGAAATATTAATAAGTTTAACATCATGATATCCACATGAATGAAGGCAACCACATTCCAGCTTGGATCCTTACTAGGAATCATAGTTTTGAGTCACTCGTTAAGGAACTATGAATTACACAAGCATCTTTGATCATGTGATCAGGGAACAAGGCAAGAGAACCAAACATCCAACCAGCAAGACAAGCATATCAATTGCTAGATTAAGTATTCCTAGTTAAAATTCCTTGGCCCTTTGTTTTAGGAGAAATAGTTTGGGATGTGCAGGATCAGGAGGATGAACTCAAAAGAAACTAGACCTGCATCCATACAACATCTTAGAAAAACAGCTGACATTATAAATCAGATTGTCAAGAAACATCGCCAGCAGAATCCAAAATCAGCCAGGTCATGTTACATAACAACTAACTTCATTATGCTTTTGGTAGTTCAGAGTATTTTTCCAGAAAGTTTTAAACGGAAATTAGTATGCCAAGCACAGGTCATGCCAGTTAAACCAAAAATACTACATGAAGACTACTTCAAGACGAAAAAGGGCGCTATATCTCCAATCTAGATCCAAAAAAGATATACGGCATTACAAGCACACAAGCAAATAAACACTTCAAATTTTTTTATGAGAAGTTAAAAGAAAAATAAAATTTCTATAGTGCAAAACCAAATTAACTTACAATACTCATAAAATTAAGCTACTCAAACACATGAATCTATACAAATGACTGAGTATACTACCTGGAAAGAAATTTACATCCCACAAAGGAAAGAAAAAACTGCATAATAAGAACTACCATAGCAATTAAAACCATTCATAACCATAACAGGCAGCTACCCCTACTACACGAGTGCAGGAGACTTAAACAGTATGATTATAGATAGCAATGCTGGAGTCATCATCAGGTACTAATTTATCATAGTTTTAATAAAACACTTCCATTAAGAACAAAACTGATCAAACAGATCATGTAAACTAGAAGGAAGAATAATGTTAATAGTACAATACAAAACATAGCTGCAGGGAGTAAAATTTTGGCCCATTTTCTAAAGGTTTATAATTCATGATATAGGCAATTCTCAAAGTGGAAAAGGAAATCTAAGCAGTAGAGGGAGGAATGCATCTGATGAACAACACAATGAGCATCAAGGTTTAGAAAGAAAGAATATGTCATATAATAGACATGACTTGCACATGTGATAAACGAATAGCCAAAGTTGGGTAGAATCTTTCAACCACCATTCCTAAACTATTATATACTATCAGTTTTCCAGTGCATCTGCATTAGGGTCACCACAGAACCTCAAAAAAGTTCAATTGGTCATCTAAAAGAGAAGAAGACTGGAAAGCAAAAATAAAGGGTTACACTTACCAGCATCTTTGCACTTCCAAAATCACAAATCTTGACCTGATGAGAAAGGGCATCAACCTGTAGAAGGAAAAGAATGACATAAGCTGTAAGCAGAGAACCAAGAAGGATTCTCACAAATAAACAAAATGCATACCAAAACATTTTGAGGCTTCAAATCCCTGTGGCAAACTCCAGGAACAGTGTGCAGATATGCCAAACCCCTGAAAATCTGGAAGGTACCACCTTCATTAATACAAGTGCAAGAAATACAAAAACAATTTAACCTTTGAAGAGACCACCCCACATACTTGGTAAGTATAAAGTTTCACATAGATGAGAGGCATTCTTTGGTTGCTGTAATGCTTCAAAACTCGATACAAGCTCTCTGGGACATACTCCATGACTAAATTGAGAAAAAGCTCATCTTTACTCGTGGTGGAGAAAAAGCAATGTTTTAGAGAAACCACATTTGGATGATCCATCGTGCGCATTAATTGCAGTTCACGGTTCTTGTATCTTTTGTCTTGCAAAACTTTCTTTATTGCCACTGTCTCTCCAGTTTCCAAGCATTTTGCCTATGGAAGCCAGCATTGTTGCATCAGGGGAGATTAAATGATTCAGATACAATGAAGAGTACGAATGTCATCTGCATACCTGAAAAACAATTCCAAATGACCCTGTCCCAACGACGCGTTCTGCCATGTAACTGATAGTCTGCAAATAGCATCAAAATAAAGAAATAACCCCCAGTAAGAGGAAAATTAACAGAGGGAGATACCAAAACATCTATATATTCTAGAGCAAGCTGAGCTTACAACTTTACAAGTAGATATCAGAAATGTTAAAAAAAAAAAAAAACAAAAATGAACGTGAACATTTATGGGCTGGTTACTAAGTGTCTCTCCACGCTGAGTAATATATGTATGCGTGCATGAAGCAGTAACACATCCTGTTGAGATTAGCTCGAAAGGATATTCAAGAAGGTAGTATTATTACCCGTTTAGGTTCTCCATTTTTGCCACCAATTGTTGTGGAAATGATATGACCTGTGACTGCTTCATTTGCACCTATAACTGGGGCAGTTATCTCCTGCAAAGCACCAGATCAAGATGTCAGGCATGAAATTCACAGATCATGTAACAAAGAAAACAAATGGCCTTTAGTCTTCATAAAAATAGCACATGAAAAAATAAACAATCCTGGTCATATCAGAATTTAGAACAAGTTGAGAGATCAACAAAGTACTGATTCCATGAGACCATAGAATAAGACCCACCAACCCCGGATAGCAAAAGGTCTGTTCAAGAATTATGACATTCCACTGATAAATTTCACTAAACCAAATAAAAGAAATCACAGTTTGAGGAATTAAAACGATAAAGAGCAAATATCAAACTAAAATTACACAAATCAACAATGATCCGAAAAGTGGTTAAGCTAAGATTCAGACCAAGCGTCAAGAGAAGCTCAATGAAAACCTAGATCAGCTAAAGAGAGTAACAGGGAAAAGAGATCCATAAACATCAAGCCCTAGTACGAAAACCTCCACCAGAAATGCAGGCGGAGAAAAAGAATCAGATCGTCAAAGAAACCCTAACCGACCTACCGTCTTGGTTGAACAGAAAACCAAAAATAAGCAGAAACCAAAACGCAGATGCAGCGAAACACTTTAACCAAAAGGCCGTGCACACATCGGAGAAATTTCGTTGCCAATTCATACATCAGATTCACGGAAAAATTTCAAGAAAACGCACAGATACACAGATCGATCTAACCTTATCGTCGGCCATGATTTTCCCGACGATGGACGAGGAGAAGAAGAATCTTTCTTTTTGACAAAACTAAAAGTTTCAGCTCATAATTGTCGGGCGGAGGGATATGGAGGCCCCATCAACCAAACAAACTCCATGTGATTCCAGCTCCTCCTTTTTGTTCCTCTCCCCCACTACTTGTCTTGGGAGCAACACAAAGGCCCCTACATGTCCCAATAATTACGAGAATGACATTTCAAAGGTTCAGCCTCCGGCCACTGGCCTCCAGGTGTTTGGGACGTGGGAAAATGCAAAGAACCCGAGGTTTGGGTATTTTCTTTTTTATTTTCTCGAAATTTGTCCTTTTATTTACTTGTTCTAATAAAAACCAGAAAGAACAAATTTATTTGATTTACTTCACAGCTAAAATAAACTCATAATAGATAATGCTTAATTTTTGGTCCGCTCATTTCCATCCTTTGCCTGTCTAAATAAATATATATAGGAAGATCTAGACAACTCAGTTTAAGTAATTAATTAATTAGTTTGGGATAGTATTAGGATGTAATAATTCACATATCTCTTATTTTATATAAAGTGTATTTATTATATCTTATTTTTAATTTTTAAATAATTCTATCAAATAATATAAATTTTTTAATATGTCGTGTTTTTTTAAAACCAACAAATAAAAGCCTCCTTTTAAGAATTAATTATTTTTAACATTTTGAGGCAATAATATAAAAGCGGGTTTGAAATTAACATGAATGCATTTGTAATTGTTGTTACCTGTAATCGTCGAACACCTTGAAATGCGTTATAATGTATGTACCCGAGGAGGATCTAAAACTAACCAATTGATTGTGACCTAAGCAAGCACATGCAATTGCTGTGGCTACTACTGGCTAGTGCCTTACCTTAGAACATCTCTGAACTTTTATATTAAGAAGGGAGGTATCTCCTCTCATGACTTAATCATCTATGACACCACCACCTTCCCATTAATCAAATATAATAGCCCACATATACCCTGAAGCAACTTCAGGAGTCCCAAAATGAACAACCTGGGAATCAATCTTTCTCAAATTCTGCTAAAAGCAATGTGTTCTTAAGTCGTCGTTATGGCAGAAAATCGAAGTTCATTGCCATTTTGCAGCACCAACTATTTCAAGCTTGCAAACTTCAGTGACGAAAAGATTAAAGCTACAAAATACAATCTTCTTCACATTATATTACAAATACAGAAAACCAAACAAGCCGGAATCATTTCATTCGCTGCTGAGTCGAATGATTGACGAATGGTGAAGAATTGATCGATGAATGGCCAAAAATGTAACAGAAAAGAGTGATAGAAAGCGAAGATATCATTCACTATGGAGTCAAAACTAACAATGCATCTCTCTCTTCTGTGATCGTCATCATCGTAATCCTGCTGGATGATGATTTTCCTCCATCTCTCTCAAACGGATAATGAATATGATGATGATGATGCTCTTTTACATTTTCGTCTAGACTATGAAGGGGGGAAGAAGCGGTTGAGATTAAAAGGGAGCGTGTAAAACTCCTCGTTACGACTATCCCCATTGAATGCCCTGAATTTGGCCCACCAAGGCATTCCCCGGTCTCTGGCGCTGTCCTTGTACTCCAGCGTGTTGTCCAGGAAAACTGCAATGATCAATGCAACAGTCGGCGAAGACAAGAAGATGGTGTTGAGGAAGTCGTTAAACTGCATGGGGATCGCAAGAACAAACAATTTGGTTTAGCTTATGGTTTTTGGTTAACAAAAGAGAATTAAGTTGAATCCAATCTCAGTTTGCCACATATGCTGCTACAGGTGCAACGATGACTCACCCATCCGGCCTTGGTGTGAGCAGGACCGTGAAGAGTAGCTGCAGTGTATGCCCTGAAATACTCGGGAATAGACAATCCGAGGAACATGGCAACACCAGTGATGAATAGGTTCCTCATCGAGTTCATGTTTGTGAATTGCAGGAAAGACAGCCCCACGGAGGCTGAGAAAAAGGAAAAAAAAGAGCCATGAATGACATTTGGTATAATAGATAAAGAAAATATTAGAATCCGGAAAGAATAGAATACACGTCAGACTGGAACTTCGATTCTCACCAACAAGACCGAAGAACACACAGTAAACAGCAGCAAAGATTGTGAATGGAATGGAAGCAAATAGAGCTCCAAATTTCCCTGCAAATATTAGCCAAAATAATAAGTCTTAAGTGGGGAAGAAAAAGGTAAGCATTCATGATTGAATCTAATAACTTGTCACTGACCCAACATGGAGAAGAAGATCATAAATCCGGCTGAGATTTGTATAACTCTGCGGCTTCCAACTCGGGTGGTTCCAAGAAGGCCTATATTTTCTCTGTTAGTTTGACACGAACTCATTAGCATCCATCTCCAACCAAAAACTAGAAAGAGAAAGACCAAACAAACTATTCATTCAAGGGAGGAATCTCTTATTGCTTACACAGAAACAGTAGATCCCGTAATTGTCCCAAAAAGTCCATCCAGTAGAATCCCGATTCCCTGTATCACAAAATTTCAAGTTAAGATCTTTTGACAAGTATTACAAGTCAGTTAATTAAATTCACACCAAATGTTTGTTAAATCTTTTCTTCATACCAAAATATAAGGGAAACAGAAAATTACAGAATTAATTATAATCTAAGTGATGCATGTATATCTCTGCAACATACAGTGGTTTGGTCAATGTTAGTTTCACTAATCCTGTTGCAAATCAGTTGTTCAAAGTCCTCAATTTTGTACATTCAAACTTTTGCAGTTACGCACCTGCCAACCGATACCACGGCTAAGAATATGGGCAGGAGGCGGCGTGGCGCTTGCCAGACGAGATGCTGCCTTAAATGCGCCAGTTGACTGTCAATATAGGCATTAAAGTTATTTACTTATAGATCAATAAGATCAATTAGTTGACTTGTGTTGTCCAACAAAAGGTCACCTCAATCATGGAGACGAATACAGCTGCCATCATTCCGAAAGCATGACCGGCATCAAAAGTAGGTGCACCCCATTGTAACGGATATGGGATCTTTATCCTGCATGGTGATAAAATTCAAAGGATGAACCAAAAAAGACAAGTGCTTGGGGACATTTCACATGCATAAGGATATTGTTCATTGAAATCAATTTAGCAGAAATATCAGCACCAACCATGGTGCAGAAGAAATGAGGTTCGATCTGTCAGTCCGGCAATTGATTTGGGTTAATTCTGGTCGATGTTTGTACGCACCACTGGCCGTCAATAGATGTGCATATGCCCACATAACTGTAATTGATATCAGAAGTGCAAACCGCTCCAAGACAGGCAGCCCTCTTGTTTGGAAATGTTTTAGATACTGTGAGAGCAAGCACAACATTAAAGAGAATAAAACCTTCGCTTTCTTCCTATTATGTTTCTTGTACAATTTAGAGTACCGCAAGAGTTTATACAGCATGACCAGTTTCGTGTAAATAAAAACCAAGTTGGGAGAATAAAAGCATGAGACATGACTAATTGACTACTGAAGAATCTTATTGAAAGAAGGAAAGCTTTGGCCCTAGCAAAACACCAATCCAACTTTCTAGACTCGGTCACTTTCAAAGTCTTATTCTGCAAGGCGGCAGCTAACTGATTATTATTTGCGAGCAAGATCATTGCTAATTCTTGGAAGTGCTTCATATAACACAACCACCTCTTGAAGCAATTATCGCAACAAAGAGGATTTTTTCTGATGCCCTTTAATCAGGCAGGAGGTAAATTTCAACAAGCTGCTGGGTCAAATAATTAAAGCTGTAGTGTGATCTCTCCATGGGCTATTCAAGTTCTCTTAAAGTGTGATTTTTTTTTTTTTTTGGGTCAATTAAGAACAGTTTTTTCTAGAAACTGAAAGAGAATTGGAGTTTAATAGCAACACCTGGGAGAAGGCAACAAACAAGATTAGCATCGGGACACCTATTTCCACACAACGCCCAGCCTGTAAGAATTTTGCAGGTATATTAATTAGTAGAGGTGAAATGAAGGAAAAGGTGTTAGTTATGTCAGTTTTATCAAGTGAAGTTTTTTACTTACCACCGGAAAGCCTCTATCAAACAGACCGAAACCCACCAATGATATTACTGGAACCATTCCGAGAGGGCTGAAAAACCTGAAGTTATAATGTTCAAGTCATCATTTTGAAGAATTTAATAACTGTATTTCTCATTTACAGAAATGTTGAAATTAACGCCACACCTGGAACAAATAGCCCACAGTTGACTGTAACCAAGAATAATTTGCACACTTGATGCTACTATTAAAGCGCCTTGTATTGCCCTCATCGTATTGAGAAATCTCTAGAAGTAGAAACAAAACAGAAAAATTTTAAATTGTGGGAACAAAGGTTCATGAACAAGCTTGGAAAACATGATTTAAGTTCAGTTTTTCTCAATATAGTGTCAACTTTAATAACAAGGAAGACTTTTAGCTCAATCTCCTCCTTTAAACATTAGGTAACCAAAAGCCAATGAGGTAACATACCAATGAACACAGAAAAAGTTTTCGATTTTCTCTAAAGGAGTCAACATTGTTTGGAAAAGAATGCGGATCAAAATAATCCAATGGACTTCGGGAATGATACTCACAATATGTGGGTCCGGAATGCGCGACAAGGACTGATCATGAACAATGGAAATAATGGGGACCATGAATGCCCATGATCCTCCAATGACAGTCGGCAATCGGGTTCCGAATAGTGTTTGGAGGAGGGTGTTGATTCCTTCCACAAAAAGCAGAGTCTGGACTACCCTCACTTTATCATGCTGATCAAGTGATGGCCAAAAGCATGTTAATCAAATATTGAAGAAAATTCCAACTTTGCACTGTAAATCCAATTCTCCTTATCTATCAACATTTATAAATATGTTTTTTTCTGTTTGTGTGTGTGTGTGTGTTACGTGCATTAGTCAATTAACCAGCATTCAGAAGAACAATTGAAAATATTTTATCCGCAAAAAATGAAAAGAAAATTCGGAATTAGAATAAGACTTGATTGCCTCTATTCCAAATATGAAAAGAACAATGTGACATAAAATGAAGCAAAACAATATACAAGTCATGCAAATCAACAACAAAGAGAACTGGTGTTTTGAGAATGAGCAATGATATAAAAACAAAAATTCCACACCAAGAGGAGGACTAACTGAGTGATAACCATAAATTAAAAAGAGCATCCAACATACGCTTTACGATATCATTCCAATGACAGGTTTTTTGTATGTAAAATCTGTAAGAATATCATTATTTTCCTTTGAGAAGTTACTCACATCAGTTCCACCCATCAAGGGAACAAGAAATGTAGGGATCATCACAGCAGTCCCCAATGCCAAGATATAGTGCTGAAAGCCCATCGCAATGGCCTCCCCTGTTGAAGGACGTGAACAAACTTTAGATATTCTGATCAAATCAAACAAGTGATTGGAGATGCGGGTTTGAGATAAAAATGCAAAAGAACATACCCCAGGAAGGGTTGGAATCAATACAATATTCCAAGCCTTGAAGTTGGTCCATTGGAGGATGGCTTATCTCTTCTGGTTTTGCTTCCGCCATGGACGATACGATACCCACTTGAGAAAACGAAAACTCGCCCGAAATCTAATTCCCCAAATGGGTTCCAAGAACAAACTGAACAAATTTTTAGCCAACCAGCGACAGAAACTGAAGAATCAGAAATGGTGGAAAGCAGAAAGTTGAGAGAGAGTGAAAGAGAAAAAGGAGGTTAGAGAGAGAGAGAGAGAGGGAAAATGGAGGTGGAAAGGAAGAGAGAATGAGGAGGAGGCACTTGAATCCCACTCAACAAAACAGAGGCTTTTTGACTCTGAGTTTTCCGTTAGCTTCTCGTATATTCCCAAAATGCCCCTTAAGGAACTTCCAAACCAGATGTTACCGTTAACACTCGTGCCTTCGAACTCCGTACTATTTTAATCCCTGCAACTCAGACTCCCATCTCCAAGTGATACTAATTTATGATGAATTTTGAACACAAGACAGTGTAATTATTTGATGTTTTTAGAAATAACTTTGTAGTTATATGAAATGTACTGTGATGATGATACCAGGCTAGGTAAAATTTGAAGCTTCTAGCTTATTAAATTCTTAAGCTTTCTATCTTAAAAGGAGAGAAAGAAAAAGCTAGAAAGTGATGGGCATTTTCTCTTCTTTTTCAAAAGGCATTAGGGTTTGATCCATTCTATGCCTAAAGTTACAATGGGGAAAGGGAATGGATAAGTTAACCTAATGATTTTATTAATTGTTTACCATAATAAATTTTTCAGAAAAAATAATTTCATATTAACCTTAACTTAAAATGTTGAGATTACAAGGAGTTACTTATAAAGGGTTATAATCTTATGAATTAAATTAGATAATACCAATGTGAGGTGTAGTGTCATTTGATCACTTTATCTGATTTTGTTTATGAAAATTTCCTATTAACTCTACAACAATATGTATAATTAATCATTATTTAAGAGGTTCATATTAAAGAAAAAAAAAAAGTCTAGAGATCACGATAGGCTTACCTACCAGGTTACCGAATGGGGTAAAAAGATAAATTTACCCCCACGTCCTACTCTCTTCTTTCCTCTCCCATAAACTGCCCCGTCCCTACTCTCTCATCTCCTCTCCAATGGAAGTCGTCTCATCGTTGCCGTCGCGCCTTGCTGTTGTCGCCTAACATTGTCTCTGTCACCTCGCTGCCTCATCTCGCCTCGCCGACAGTCGCTGCATTAACTATTGGCGAGGCAAGATGGTGATGGCAGCGGCGAGATAACTACCATGAGAAGCAAAATGAGAGAGTAAGGGCAGGGGCAGTGGCCCACTTTATAAATTTGCAAAATGAGCAGGGACAAATTCATTATTTTACCCTTATTCAGTGAGGAGCTAAGTAGGGTTATTTGACCCGTAGAATGACTCAAAAAAAAAAATTACTTAAATTGGTAGTTAGTAAGTTAAGAATAAGGTATGTCACAAGAGCCAAAATGTCAATCTCAAAAGTTAAGCACCAACTAATAAAAATAGCACCTCCAGTCCAACGGACCTTCACTTTCACATTTATTTTTACAATCTGTATATGGAAGTGGTGAGGAAGAAGGGAAGGTAGAAATTGAAAGGGGCTGTTTGGATTTATCATTTATGGTATTCTGGCAAATTTGAATCAGAGGCAGTGATGTGTTGTTTTTGATACGGAGTAGTGTGTCTGGGTATAAGGCCCAAACAAACGTGGGCAGGCAGGAGCAGAATAGATGCGAATCTCCAACGTCTCAATTTTGATGCAAAATAACACAAAGCCACCAACTTTGATATCTGAGCCCTCTCTCCGTACCATTATACATTAATCCTTCCAAAATTTTACACATTTATTTCTGCCTTCAGGCTTTTCGCTGTCGCCAGTACTAGCTAGCAGCGATCCACAGCAACTGACGTGGCATTTTTCTTTCAATAATATTATTTAACATTTATATAAATAGTACATATTTATATTAATATTAAATTTAAGTGTTCAAATAATATTTTTAAATATAAATCACATTAATTATTATAATAAATATTTTTTAAACCGAACATAATCGGAAATGTGACCTATACAATTATAATTTATTTATATCTTTTCAAAATAAAATAGTCAATTGGTTACTTAGTCCTTCAAATATAATAACTTATTTAGTTTTTAAAATAAAATAATTAATTTAATTTTAAAATATTATATAAAATATAGTAACTAATTTGATATTTAATTTAAAAAATAATACACAAGGCCCATTGGGGAGCCCAACGAACAAGCCCAAGCGATGACGAAGTGGAAGTGGAACCGCCGATTATTTTGTGGTAACTTCGCCGGCGGCAACCAACGAAGAGGAACTGAACCATTAACATACACCTTATCTAAAACACAAAATATACTTAGTGGCCCTTACCCATTAACATTACCATTTATTAAATAAATGTGTTTAAAAATACTCATTAGATTCATTTGGAACAGGGCATGGATTGTGTTCATTATCAACAGATCACTGTCTCATGGGCAATCTTTCTTGGGGCCAAGTTGGGCCCAAGAAGGAATGGCCAACTGTTGGCAAATTAATCAAAATATTATAAGACTTTGTGGTAAAATATGATTAACCTGACATCTGCAATAAATCTTAAGCCATCACCATCTTTCTTTTTGGGTCATCCACACAAAATTAATGCAGAAGAATCTGATCAGGAAGCTGTAATTTTCAATCAAAGTTGGGTTATGAAGCAAATATTTTGGACCACATGACATGGGTCCGAAATTTGTCTCACCTTTGGGCTTCAAAGAAAGGACCAAAAAAAATGGAATTCTCTCGAGGTTGATCACAATAGCTTTCAACCATTTACTCCACCACATCTTTGATTTGTCCTAAAATGCTTACATGGCAGCTGCTTCCTACCTAATTTGTCTATCAACTAATTAATAATATGCTCCCACAAAAGGCAAGATAATATATATTATTATATATTACAAATTAGAATTGCATAATTAATCTTCTATAATTGGGTAATTTTCTCTTTCTTTTTTTTTTCTGCTTTAATTTGATAATTTATTAAACTTGGAAGGGAAGAGTGTGCATGGGATTCTCCGGTGGCATCCAAGAAATAAAGGGAGGAGAAGATGGGGTAAATCGTAAATGGTCCCTCTGAGAAAAGATAGAAGTATTTACCCTTTTATTTCTTTACACAAAGCAATTGTATAGAATATTAGAAAGAGGAAAACCAGAGGATTAAAGCTACCAAAACAAAAGATAAAAAAAAAAAAAAAAAGAGAAAATAAAACATAATTTTAAAGGAGGGGCTCAAAAGATAAAATTGAAAGGAGAACTCATGTTTTGGGAGAAAAAACACACATAACTGTTTAGTTATAATTTATATGGAAATTATTTTTCTTTTAAAAAATATCATTAAAGGCCCTGTAATATTTTGGCCTCTTTATTTAAGATATTTTTAATATTAAATTTAAACTATAAAAAGAAAGCTACTCAAGTACAAAAATAACTAAAATTACACGAAAATTAAATGACCCAATAGATTTCTTATAATAGCCTAAACCACAAAAAATATGGGTATAATATACAGCAATAACAGCATATCCAGTATTTATCCCATTACATGGGTAGACTATATGAATATGGATATAATATATTTTAAAAAAACTCTTGATTAACAAGATGACTTATTAACTTTAAATAAAAAAAAAATACTTTTTTATATTTTTGTGGTGCATGATCATAACAAATAGTTCTTAAATAAAAAAAAAAATCAATCAAAAATTCTCTCAAAACAGTAAAATTGTTCAATAACTGCAAGCAGAATAAAGACAAAAGAGACAAGTATCGGTGGTCCTGACCGAACCTTTTTAACAGCCGCCCCACAATATACTAAATCCCGTGCATGTCACGTGACGCCCCCCACAGTCAGTTACAACGTCGGACATGGGGTGGCCCCGTGTCCTGTTTAGCATTTCATTCCGAACTATGAAGTCAACCAACACGGCTTAACTCGTCCTTTTCAGCCGGCCATGTCACGCGCTTATCCGCGCGTGGATGGCGACAAACGGGTCGACTCGCTCAGTGAAGCTCGGACGTGACTGGGTGTATGTCTTTGAGCAGGCCGACAACTTGCTGCATTTTGGGACGTTTCGCGGGCGTCTCCGCCGTGCACAAGTACGCGACTCGGAGGCACTCCACCATCTCAGTCGCTGAGTCGCCGGCGAGTCCAAGCCGCGTGTCCAGCACACTGGCTCCGAGTCCCTCTTTCACCAACCTTCTCACCCACCCCACCGTCTCGTCCGAGCCTAGCCTACCCGTCAGCAACTCAATTAACACCGCCCCGAAACTGTACACGTCAGCCTCAACCGACCCGTTAACCCCGTCCTCCTGACCCAGACCGAAATCGGTAATCCGGGGTTCCAAGTCATCCGCCAGCAGAATATTGGAAGCGACCAGGTGGCCGTGGACCACCGGCTTCGACTGCGCGTGGTGGAGATAGGCCAGCCCGCGGGCAATGCCGACGGCGATGCGGTGGCGCGTCCGTGCCTCCGTCTTCTCCGGCGACGGAATTTGATGCCCGCCATCTCGGTCGGTTGGATTATGCTCCCAGGTGTCGGTGCTCCAGTCCTCCACATTGGGTACGCCGGCCGGAAGCTCGTGGAGCCACCGGTGCAGGTCGCCGTTGGGCATAAACTCGTATAACACCAGCTTCTCTTTCCCTGCAAGATACGGCAACGCAGTCGTCGTATCAGCTCAATGGCCAAAAAACTTTTGAGTTTTGACAGTTTGAAATCTAATCCAAGTAGGGTCCAAATAATCAAGCACGAAAACCAAGTTTTTGTAATCATGGGGGGCGTTGGATTTGCGTGACGAACGAGACACAGTGTACGACAGCTTCTCAGCAATTTAAAGCCACTGCCAAATTGAACGGATTCATCGTTCAATTACATTTTCACCCCGCAGCTTTCGCTTTCGCCCAGCTAGATCCGTCGTTTTCAACAAATTTACAGAGCACCTTCCACCATTTACGACGTTAAATAATAAATGTAATTTGATAATTTTGGTTAGTGTATATATATTGGTTTGTACACTACAGATTTTAAATTTCTAAATAAAGGCTTTGTATTAATTAATTTTTGTAAATACCTGCGATGCAGTAGCCCGAAATAGGCAACAAGTTGGGGTGCCGGAGCTTGGCCAGGTCTTCAAATATGGAGACGGCGTCGTCGTTATCGACGGCTCTGGCTCGCTCGAGGACCTTGATTGCCGCGTGGAGGTCACCCGGAAGCACTGCCCTGTACACGGGGCCACACCTGCCCTCTGATATTAGCGACTCCTTGCCGAAGTGTGACGTGGCGGCAATGAGGTCCTTGAACGTGAGGTTCATCAACGGCTTCTCGAACATAACCACCGGCGCCGACGATGGTTCCCGGATGTCGGCGACCCACGACGAGCCAGACTGGGTCTCGAAAGCGAACGGCCCCGATTTGTCCATCTTGAATGGAAATTGAATGGGCTGGGAGATCGACCACTTCATCGTCCTGGCCAACTTCCTCTTTCTGTACATGCAATGAATGAAAACAGCCGTGGCCGCCAAGCCCAGAATCCCCGACCCAATTGACAAGGCCAAGACTAGAGCCTTGGTTTTCGATCCGGGTTTTCGCTTCTTGACTTGTTTGGCGACGGGTCTGTGTTTTTCGCGGCGCTTGTGAACTGGTTCAGTGTTTTCTCTGTTGTTTGCTTCAAAAGTTTGGGACTTCGGAGAGCTGAAATTGCCTGCATGACTGAACGCAGATTTACCAAACCTTTGGACGATGTCTGGAGCTATATGGCCCGTGAAGTTGTTGAACGAGAGGTTCAAGAACTTGAGGCCAGTCAATGGCGGCAAATCAGAAGGAAAATAGCCTGTCATTTTGTTGTTCGAAACATCCAAGTACTTCAAAGACCGAAGATTCGAAATGGATTTCGGATTGCCCGAAATGTTGCAGCTCGAAATATCCAGATGTTGAAGCTTCGAAAGGTTGGTGAAACCAGAAGGCAAGACCCTGAGGTCATTACGGGAGACATCAAGCACAGTAAGGTTCTGAAAAGCAGGGACGAAGGCCAAACTGGTGAACCTGTTGGTGGAGAGATTGAGGATTCGAATCGATGAACTGGACCTGGTTCGGAACCCGATGGATCCCCCGAAACGGTTCTCGGAGAGGTTGATTTCAACGAGGTTTTGTAAGGACCAGAACCAGCCAGGGACGGAGCCTTTCAGCGAGTTGTTGGAAAGGTCGACCTTTTGGAGGTGAGAGAGGTTTCTGAGAAACCGCCATGAAAGAATACCGGTGAGATTTCGGGAAGAGAGGCTGAGCTCTGTGACTGGAGGGCTTGGGCAGCTGAGATTGGAGGAGTGAAGCCAGGAGGAGTTGAAGCCGGCAACGGAGCTGAAGGCCTTGGAAACGAGCTGTGGGTCCGTACTGTTGCATGTTGAGGAGGATCCTATGGATGCTACAATGGACATCACAAGGATGAATCTGAGGAGCATCTCCATTCCGTATCTTCTGGGTTCCGATCGGCTTCAAGCTCTTGCCGCCCTTTTGCCTCCCATGGTCGAGAGAGAGAGAGAGAGAGAAGATTTCAGTGTTCCAACGAGAGCAGGCCACGGAAAAGAAAGATACCGATAGTGGGCTACATATATGTATATATGTGTATATGCGCTTCAATTTAATAGATAATCGATACATCAAAACCAAATTGTGTCTCAAATTAATGACGAGGCAATCTCAACCATCGTCAATGCACTAGATTATATTTAGATAAATTATCTTATTTTTAATTTAAAATTATTTTTAATAATTAATAACGTTTGACATTTTGAGGAAAATGAAGCACATTTTGAGGAAAATGAAGCGGCGGAAGTTGCAAGGCAGCGTTCAATGGATCAACCACCTCGCTTTGACTCTGCCCCACCTCTAATAAATATTTTATTTAATGCTCTATTTTCTTTTTAGTATTATATATTTTATTTATTAAACAAAATTATTATGCTTATTTTTTGGAATTTAGGTTATCAAATATTTCAAATGTTTCTTAATAAAATATATAGAAACAAAGAATTATTAGCATCGTTTAAAATATTTCATGATTTGAATTGGAAAAAAAAAAGTACAATTCAGGCTAAAAATAATCAGTTTTGTAAATATATTATAATTTAATATATTTTATCAATCAAAAAAAAAATTAAATATTGAGAGTACTAATTAATCAAGGAGTGTTTGATGTTTTATGTGAAATTTAGTATTAATGATTAAAAACTATTAATAATTAATAATCATTGTTAATAAATAATTATCATTAATTTTATGATCATTGATGTTCAATGTCACATACATTATCAAAGTTTCTTGTTTTCTTGTCTCTGCCGTTATTCACTCCCTCGAGATCTTTACCTTAAATCTTTAAAATTAATTTTTTTTAACAAATTATATTGTAAATATTTAAATTTTACATTTTATAATAAAATAGTTTATTTTTTTGACACCACAATCATTATATTTTAATTTTTATTACAATTCAATTATTATGATTTTTTGCAAGTTTCATTAACGTAAATGATATACATCAATATAACTCTCCAAATTACTTGATTTTAAAGTTTATATTTAATGTGTCATGATAAAAAGCGTTAAAAATAAATTAATAAATGAATCAATACAACTTAGCCAGGACGACCCAACAATAGAGAACCGCAGGAGATCCGCGACAGATAAGTGGTCAATATGGCCCATAGATTGGCAAAAAAGGCTGCGAAGGGCCTCGCGAAAAGTAACCTTGCGCCCCAGCAGTGCAGCCACGCGGGTAGCCCCCGCGGCCTAACCACGAGGCATGAGAGGCTGCGGTCACCACAGCCAAAACATTTCTCCAAATGTGGGGAGTCCCGTGTAAAATAGAAATTTATCTGAAAATAATATACAATTATTTATAAAAAATTATAATTTTAAAAAAATTACATATGAAGAGAAACCTTATCTATAAGAATTTTAATCATAACGAATTAAGAAATATAAATATAAACGTTATCGTAAGAATCATAATCTTGAATTACTTAGAATTATTACATATTCCTCTATAAATAGGTAAACACTCATAAAAAAAAAAAAAATACATCTTTGATATTGATTAAAATTCTATTATATAATTTTTTACATCTTTAGTATCTGATTTAATTATCACAATATTTATGAGAGAATCTCACTACACCCTTTAACTATTTCTTTCCTTGCAAACTTAAAGCAGTCAAACGATGAAGTTCTTAATTAAATAAATTTATTATTATATTTTGATAATAATAATATTAAATTTAATATTAATTGATTTTTTATGTAAAATTAATGTACGTTATGTCCATTTTTCTAACAAAGTTGATGATCACAAAGTTGATGAAAAAGTAAAATGGGGACAAAATTATAACAAAATTTAAAGTCTAGTGATTGTGATAATAAAAATTAAAGTAACATAAAAAATTTATTATGAAGTATAAAAACTAATGTCAATGTTGGGGATTGATCGATCGTGATTCGTTTGCCCGCATTGAGGAAATGAACACGGAAAGGAAAAAAAGAAGGCACATCAAGGAATTTAATGTAGTTTCATCGATGTTTCGACGATCGACACCTACAAGCATTTCGACGCTCTAGTTAGTAAAAGAGCAAAGTCATGGTCGTGTATCAGTAAGTTAGAGGAAAAAACATGTCATCCATCCTCCCCAGAGCTGGCTCATATAAGATGGGGATATTCTCCTCTCTGCATGCATCGTGCATTTGTAGATGATGAAACTAAGTATCCGACCCCGGTAAAGGTACACAAGTGGCAGCATGGTGTCAACAGGACCTTCATTAATATGGATAGGATTCGTTATTAATGAGGATGTGATCTGTCAGTAATGAGGATGAGATATGAGGCGAACATGCGGATACCCAATTGAGACTGCAATGATGTTGCTGCAGGCTGATACAAGGCCAGGATGGGATCGGCATGGGCCGAGAGAGTAGGGTCCAGACGGCCCATCTAGAATAATGCTTAGTCCACAACAGGTCTTTAGTTGTCTTGCGATCTTCTTACTATGTGAGCTAAACAGTTAGGCTAGCGAACTGAAAACATTATTGAGAGCTCACTCAATTAGGCTAGCAAACTGAAAACATCGATGGGAGTGCACTTGGTTCCGCAGTTTAAACTCGGGTCTCAACGACGTATAATCTTGTTCTGACGAGTTTGGCCATTTATTAGGCTTCAAGAGATTAGGCCGACCTGCGGGGTCGAGTCCAATCCATAAAAAGCGATCCAAAAAATATCCATAACAACTAATAATATAATTACCTTTTTATTTGTATAAATAATTTTCTAATTTGCATATGTGTCACACAGTTTAGCCCTATTTTCGAATAAAATTGAAATGGCACTTTTGCAAATACGAATTATAATTTTTTCAGTTAATCTGTAAGTTTCGAGAAACAACTGGATTGACTGGTGTCAATCAGTGAAATTACATTTATAGCCCTGCATTTGCCTCGAATCCGGACCGCTGTAACCAACTTAGATCCGTCATTATTGGAAGACTAGCAGGGTCCCACTTTGATGTGCGGTGATGATGCCGCCACCGGCACCAGCATGGCGATTAATGGACGACAGTATATGCGCATGATTATTTTAATTATTATATTAGTACTAATAAATACATTTTTTATGTAAAATATATTTATTATATGTTATTTTTAAAATTTAAATAATGTTATTAATTAGTTAAATAATTTAAAACACAATATGTATATTTTAATTAATACTTTTTATTATTAATTAATAAATAAAATATAATAATAGTTACTACTTATCATTAAACTACTACCCAATAATTAATTAATATGTTTTTTTTTTCACCTAGGTGTCCGAACGTCGCTCAATTAATCCTTAAGGGTGGGTGACATTCCACCGATACATCTTTCGAGAAAATTTCAATATGAACACAGTCTATACACATCCAGAATTGAATATTCAGTCCAGTCCATGCGAGATTTAAATCTTTTAACAAGTTGTCGCATTGATTCGAATATTAATATTTCATATAAAATTTTAAATACTTTACCACTATATCATGCCCATGGGGGCTTAATTAATATGCTTTATCCACAGTTTGAATAGCATTTGAGCAAAGATGCACTATTTAGATCTTCTTCTATCTCTATTGTTTAAATGTGCATGGACTCACTTAATATACAAAGGAAAATGATATTGATACTCTATGAGTTACACCATGAACTACATAATGTATCTAAAATATTTAAAATATTCCTCACTTAAAGGTGATGAAATGGGGTGGTGAGATAACGTGAAACGGTGAGGCGCATGACTAAAATACCCTCACCCAAGGCAGTGAGGTGGCACGAGGTGATGAGGTGCAAGAGATATTTTTATCATTTATAATGTATTATGTATGTAATTAATACCCTAAGAGTCTAGAGAAGGGTAATATATATCGAGAATAAGTAAAAAAGAAAACAACACTAATTGGATATCTTTTGAGCTGAATGTAGGTAAAAAAACTCCTGAATTAAACGTGCTTGAGTTGGGAAAGCTTAAGAATGGGTGACCCCTGAGAAGTTCAAGTAGGCCTATCAGGGTAAGTTGTTCTGATTCTTCCTATCACTCAATGAGGGATGTTACAAGAGAACTCATAGATTAAGCGCGCTTGAGCTAGAGAAGCTCAAGGATGGGTGATGAGTGACCCTCTGGAAAGTTTGCGTAGGTCTATCAGGATAAGTTGTTCCGATCTTTTCTATCGCTCGATACGAAATGTTATAAGTGGTATCAGAGTCGACCAGGGTCATGTGTTGGGACCGTGTACTAGTCAAGGGCTGGGGGTACTGGACTAAGGACTGTGTACTAGCCCAAAGCTGGGGATACTGGATTAGGAACACTGGATAGGGGAGAACTGAGACCAGTTATAAAGTTGCATGACGAGGACGTTATGTGCTCAATGGGGGGAAAATGTAATACCCCAAGAGCATAGAGAATGGTAGTATATATCGAGAATAAGTAAGGAAGTAAACATCATCAAGTAGATACTTTTTGGCCTGAATGCAGGCAAAGAACTCTCGGGGGAAGCGTATTTGAGATGTGAAAGTTTAATGATGGATGACCCCTGAGAAATTCACGTAGACCCGTTAGAGTAAATTGTTTCAGTCATTCCTATCGTTCGATGAGAAATATTGTAGGAGAACTCCCAGGTTAAGCGAAAAACTCAAGGATGGATGACTCTTGAGAAATTCGCATAGGTCTATCAAGATAAGTTGTTTCGATCCGTCCTATCACTTAATACGGAACTATCACTTAATACGGAATGTTACAATGTAATTTTTGGTGTAGCCATAAAATACCTATACTATAGCATGGTCCATATACAAAATAGTTTTTTAATGGGTCTTTGTCCAAGGTAACGAATCTTGCCCGTTTAAATACTATGTTAATTACAAGGATTGATTAGTATCACTGCGATTGATTGCATTAGAAGGATTAAATACTTAGTGTGAATTAGAAGGATTAATAATTAGTATCAGTGAGATTGATTGCGCATTAGAATAATTGAATCTTCCTTCTTTTTACTTACAAGTCAGAGCTCATCAAAACTTTAAGACAACAAGTAATTAAGTCCAGTGGATTTGGAAGCAAGCAGGCAACTCAATCCCCACTTTGACATACATCACCAAATGCTGATCAAACCTGCCCCATTCACACCATGTTGCTTAGCTTCTTTCCCTTTTGTCCCAGAATAATTTACGTGTCATAAGCTAATGAAATGCATATCTCACTATTGACTTTACCTAACCCCCTTTGCATCCAAAGACCAAATATTCCAAAGGGAATGACGACCCAACATTTAGGTTTAGATTTAATACCTAATCCTACCAGGCCACCTTCAAATGTCGACTCAAATCCACTTGTTTACATGCTCGGGTGCTTTCCTAGCATTGTAGCTTTTATTTCATTTTTTTATATAATCTGTCATGAGAGTAGAAATTTAATTATTGGGTGAATGCATAAGTGTATCATTGTATTTTTTTTTTTTTTAAAAGTACACTGGCATTTCCAACTTTCAAAATGTCTTGGTAGGTATATGTACTTAAAAAAAATAAAATTATCAAACACGTCAACCAACAATAATTAAGAAAAAGAGTGGAAGTAAAATGTACCCAAGAGAGTTTTAGGTTTCTTATTTTTCTTATTTTTTTTATTTTTTTCCTATACTTAATACACCATCCAACTAGCTAGAATTTATTGAGCCTATTATCAAACTAGTTGAGCCTGTCGTTGTCTAGTTCTCGTCATTAATTTTATTGACAACCATACCTTGTTGCAATGAATTAATTATAGATATATATATATAAGTATATATATTGTTGACGTCTAGAATTGGTTGACAGTGATTTGTTGGCCATCACTGAGGGAATAAATACAAGTGCAAAAGAAAGAAAGAAATAAAATAAATAACAAGTTATACTCAAAGAAAATTTTACGTAGTTCGGCCAGAATAATACTTAGTTCATGGTTGTTCTTTGATTATTCTGGCAGAGTAATAGTATCTTATTTCTTTTTTTTTCTCTTTCCTTTACATTGGCTTTTAACCCCTATTTTATAGTGTGATGTGTTTATAATTTCAATAAAATCCAAAATAAGAGCATAACATTATGGAGACAAAATATCCTTATTAGTTTCACAAAATCGAGAGTGGGTTCCGCATTAGCAGGGATCTAGTTTGCCATAAATATGGAAAGTTAACATTTTCTTTAACCATTATTAATAAACTCGCTATATTTTCGTGGCGCAAGCTGAGTAGCCTAATTGGGATATCTCACAGCTTAGGCCATTCCGCGAATTGAACTAGACAAAGTGACTTGCGAGCTTGTCCAGATGTCCTCAACTCGGGACTTACTAAGCTTTTGAAAGATTGGGCCAATTAACTAAGCTATTTTCGACCCATAAAAAGTGATCTAAAAAATACTCATAACATATATAAATTTACGGTTGCTCCAATAGATTAATTATATATATATACACCTATATTTATATAAATCTATTATAATAATAGTCATGTTTCATGTGCTCATTAGTTTGTGTTCTCACTTACGTGTTTAATAATTTTACTTTTTAAAAATATAGCTGTTTAAAGGGACATTTTAAAAATTTAATGTATCACAATATTTTTTTAGTAAAATAGTGGAGTGAATTCATGAATTCATCCTTTAATTACTTGTTTTAATAGTTCTTATTCGGCGCAAGTCACCAAGCTCAATTGACATGGCCCAACAGATATATTTTAAATATTTAATCGGATATAATTATATATAGCTATATAATTACGTAGATTATGAGTTGTAAGTATCATGCAACATGCCGCATTTGCCAATTAAATATAATTACATAAATTTCAATAAGAATTTATGTATATCAATTTTAACTATGAATTGTGTTAATATTCTGTTAAATAAACCACATAATCAAAATTATGACAATACTAACATTTACATCGAAACAAAATACGAACACAAACAACGAAAGCAGAAAAAATGAACATAACGTTAATGTGTTCGGATCAAAACAATTCTACTCACAGCAAGGGTTCACCCTAATTAATCCACTAAGATAATAACAATGGATTATTACAAAAATATATAAGAACTCTCACTAGAAATCTCTAGATCACTCACAAATTAGAAATCACAATGATATAAATACAACAGAGTATATCGCTCAATAATCGAGCAATCTAGCACTTAATCTTACCAATCTCTCTCCCAAATAATCAAACTAACTAACAAGTGATTCACATTTACAGATAATGAAATAGAATTTACCTTGCATCGATCTCAGTTTTGATCTTTGAGTTCTTCTATTCAAGAGTTTCTCTCTTGAGTTTGAGTTTCTATTTGTGTGCGTAACAACAATGTCGATTAAAATGCTAAGAGAAAACTTATACACAAGGGGGAAATTGCTTCCAGCCGCTTGATTTAGGACTTCCAAGAGGAGATCAATGGCCCACAAATAACCGATCATTTTAACATAATATATATAAATCAAATGCAACATAAATGCACATGAAATGAAATCCAAATAAACAATTATCAATTGATTTTGAATCACAAATCAACAAATTAGAATTGCCTTCGCTAAATTCTCAGCCAGTGATGCACAAACTGGGCTGCAGCTGAGGCCCATGAGTTTGCAGTTTGGGCCTGGACTTGAACGCATTTTCGCTATTTATTCCGACAGTCAAATCTCTAAAATAAGATTTTTTATATTGATAAACTATTTTAAAGAAATATCATTAAATAATATAAACATAGGTTACTTTATATAAAAATATTTCTTTTAATATAACATATCCTGACTTATCTTAACAAATGTCACAAAAATACACTATCTTGACTGGAATTGTCAAAAATATTGCTTCCTATTTATTGTTAGGTGCAATGGGCCTTATCAGATAATAATTTTTATTTTTCAAAAAATGTTAATGTGACTATTTTTTCATATTATATATGGCTGATCAAAATTGCCACATGTTACCTTCCCCACACGTACAATTTTATATGTTGATTATAAATAAATATAATATTCATCATATTTTTAAAATTACCTTAATTAAAGTTAAATATTGTCGCCCTATTATTTATGTAATGTGTTAAAGATATTTATTTTATTATATATATATTGTTGTATCTAATAAAGTGGGTCTATGTTTAAGGATATACCCAAACTCAAAAAAAAAGACCCAAAAGCAGCATATTAGAATAAAAAGTCCACATAAACAAGTCACAGTTACATAAAGTCATCGAGGGACCAAGACCGAGGACCAATCCAAAAAGCCTAAGATGTTTGCCAAAGACTTAAAAGTAGGAGATTCACGATCTAAAAATACAAAAGTATAAGAATAATCTAGGATAATCTAGAAAAGAAAACAATAAATACGAGCATGATGCATATAATCAAATTAAAGTCGAAAATGCAAGAATGTGAGAATGATCAAGAATCCATCATCCACAAAGGGTTGAGAAGCGAGCATAATACCCATTTTCTTAAAAAAAAACAAAGTGTAAGTGTTAAAAATTTTAAAGAATTTATAATACAAAAGCTAAATTGCAACAATTTATATACCATGTGAGTTACTAATATGATCATATGCATAGAAACAAGGGCACAAACCTAGAATCAAAAGTGCATAAAGGGTAAAAATGACATAGAAAGTTGAAACGCAAAAGCGCAAGAACGATTTATGGCAAACCTAGCATTAAAAGTGAGAAAATACACAAATATGATCTAAGGAACCTCCAATAGTACAAATTACAAGAATGTTTCGATAGAGCAAAGTCATTCCAAATGATTGGGGAGCAAACCCTAACTCAAGAAACGAATGACACAAGAAGAAATGAAAGATAAAATCATCTTATGGCATTTAAAACAAAAGACCTAAAGCTTATTTAGCCAAGTTGAGGAAGCTCCAAATAGAGGAATAGGCAAAGAACTCCACAAATGAGATTACCATATCAATATTATGTCTCTATCTCTTGAAAGGTAATCGAGATTAAGTTATCATCAAATGACACATATTCTCAACATCCAAATTCATTAATCATCTTAGGGTTGTCTGAGACACTTGAACAAGGCTTCAAAGACTAGAGATGTTTTCCAATTTATTAACAAGGGTGCCAATAACTCTCATAACACTACCAATTTACAACACTAGAATACGCAATTTTAGGTAAAAAAAGAAAAAAGAAAATCCATGTGATAGAAAAGACTGGTATTAAGGAAGAACTTTGGGAAAAGTCTCCAAGATAGGTTGACAATTACTCTTCCCCTTTAGAGACATAAAAAATTCGTCTTTGATTCATTCTCTAAATCAGATATGGGTATTTTTCATTTCTAAAACCTTTTTCTAAATCCATCTATATTAGAGATAGAAAAAAAATCCCTCTCTAAAAATCATTTTTTTTTTTTTAGTGTATGGCATAGAGACTCAGAAGATCGAGTCAAACTTATCTCTGATATGCTTACTTACAAATTCGGAAGAGATACTAAAATGCTCATTGAACATTGTGGCTCTCCATTCATCTCTAAGTCTTTTCTCTCTATAAATGGGAAACTCTTCTTTTGGCAAAAATACACTCACAACTCTACAACTCTATTTGTTTTTTGCATTCTATATAAATATTCATTTGAAAATTGACTTAGTATTGGAGGGCCTGTATTAGAGGTCACTCGTGCTCGTAATTGATTTCTTCCTTGCATGTCTCTTGGTCTTTGACTCGTCCTTGCAAGTCATTTGCTCCTCATACGTCACTCACATATCTTGATCGTAACACTCTCTTACACAAAGAAATTTATTGTTATATTTAGGCAACAACGTATACGTAAGAAAAAAATAAAATAAAAATTGTCAAATTTGATTTTTAACTTGTTTATTGGACTTTCATGTTTAATATGACTTATTACATAAGATGAATAAGCTTATTTTTAATTCTTGTTTTAAATCTTTACTTGAAGGATATATATATATAATAATAATTAGAATAAGTAATTTGGTTTTTTTTGATAAATGAATATAGGACTTGTTACGAGTATTTCTTGTTCTACTCCTTACGGGTTGGACTCGAAGCAGTGGGCTGGCCCAATTGCATAGGGTCCAGTCGATCTGGAGTTGAGTTCGCCGAAAAGAGCTCATACATTGCCAAAGCCCAAGCTTAGATCGCAGGTCAAAGCAAGCTCCCAGAAATACCCCTAGTTCGCCAGCCTATCCGAGTGAGCTTCCAACTACACTTCGATCAAGCTCCCAGCAATTCTTGCAAGTTTGTCGGCCTAGCTGATCAACTTGCACGACGAGAGGGTCATTTTTCTAGAGAATATAAGCGAACTAGGGGTCGCCCCAATTGAGTCATTCAGGCCCAATTTGACCCCATTCTCTCGGCCTATGTCAGTCCCATTCTGGCTCCTTACAACATCATTATTATAGTTGCGTCTGGATTTTCGCGCATTCACCTTAGATTCCATCCTCATTAATGACGGATCTCATTCATATTAATGAGGGTCCCATCGACGCCTTGCTACTGCATGGGCGTTCCCGTCGGCGCCGTTTATTCTGTCTCATCACTTATAGACGTATAACCTAAGCTGAAGGAGATCTCATCCCCTCTTATATATCGGCCAGTTTTTGTGAGAGCCATGGTATGCTTTTCCTTGCTAACTTGTTAATACTTTGCATTCTTACTTACTCATTTACTGACTTGAGTATCAGAGTATCTTGCAGGGGCCGGTTGGCGAGTCGACAAACCGGACCAAATAGTTCATTCTCTCCCTCTCAATTTCATTATACCAGTGCGAGCCGACAAATCACAGTCGATCAATTTCGAACGTTGATAGGACTTTAATAATTTTATCCTTATATATGAACATTTATCTTTCATGTAATTTGTAAAGTTAATTCTTAGCACCAAAAAGAAAATTGGTATTTTTATATTTTTACAATGTTCTGTTACAAATGGATCAGCGATTCCAAATTTCTAATAATTCTTCTTTTGTGGCCTAATGCAACATCTATGAGGGTGGTTATTGTAAAAAAATATTATATTATTCGTATCGAATAACATTGAAAGGATGAGCATGAGCGTGATCACAGGCCCCACCTTTGCTAGCCTGGGCAATATATCGGGACTTGGCTAATATCATCCATTTTTTACTAAGAAACAAAACAACCCATCCTATTTGATTTTTTTTTTTTTGGGGGGGGGGGGGGGGGGGGGTGGGGGTGTAATTATCTAAAGAAAGTGACTAGGGGGGGGGGTGGGGGTGTAATTATCTAAAGAAAGTGACTAATAAATATTCAAAGCCAAGAATTTGCAAATTTTTTATTTATTTACTTATAGAAAGTAGTCATTGATGAAACTTGCTTTTACGAAAAATAAGAATAGTCAACACTCTCAAGCATAACTTTCCCAATTATTAACATTATTATGCTTTAGTTATTATAATTGAAACATTCTTTTCAATTATTTTCTTCCCTTTTTTTTTTCCAAAACAAGGAAGAAAATGTAATAAAAATGGAAAGCTTTGACTCCCCACTTGGTTTCTTTTTCTTTTTTAGATTTTCTAACATTATCCTCACCCTTTAAATCATACGTATGTGTGTATACGCAAATATCTCAACTATTTGAATATTTTAAGACTCTATAGTGTAATTCTTTAAGATTACACTTATCTTTTTTAATACCCATAATACTAATAATAATGTATCGCCATAACTACATTTTGTTTTGGCTAACTAACCATTAATTACCAGTTTTAATTAACGTTGAGTAACTAGCAAACAATATTGATTGGCTATGAGCTTCAGTGCTAAATAATTGAATTCTTATCCCATAATCTTCTTCCTAGTTCTACTGACTTGCCAGCAGCCATTGGGGTATTGCACGTGGACTGCAGGTACCAAAATCGGAGCGTGGATAGCAGTTTGCTTCCGGTGTCATCTACCTTTACGTGTATCCGAATCTGGACCGCCCATTCGGCTGACCATCACCGGATTCACCACCGTCACCGGACACCGGCTCTACATCCGGATCGCGATCTCATCTGCTTCGCCCCAATATTGACCTTGTTCTAAATCCGACGACGATGATGATAATTGATAGAATTTCCACGGCATCATACGGTCGACGCAATTTAATAAGCTGTATTAATTGCTTTTGCGTCTCCACCACTCCAACTCCAAACTGGCCTACGTGGGGGCAAGTTTGCAAACATACAACTACGAACGTGGTGGTATCCATTTGATTCGTGGGTGGACTAGCCAATCAATATTGTTTGCTATTGTTCCTTTTTTTTCTATTTACATGAAGTGTCCGAGTTTGCCCGATTAATTTTTAAGGATGAATGACTTTTTTTTCTAATGTAGTTCCTAGATAAATTCGGATGCGATCATAATATGAATATTTGAGACTATTCATGTGAGATTTATCTTTCAAACTTATTATTACTTTCTAATTAAATATTATTTTTTAGTAATAATTCTATCTTTAAAATCGTTGCATTGATTCGAATCCCGATAATATACGTTAAACTCCAAATATTTTACTAGTATGCCATAGTCATGGGAGACTATTTGCTATTGTTTTAGTTTGATAGGTCCCCTCCTCGTCATTGGATCCCCTCCCCCTATTGCATAGTGTGAGTAATAAATATGTGCGACCTTGAAGAGGGTTGATATATTGTCCCTTCTCTCAAATTATTTATGTCGATGATTATTATGTTGTAACACGACTAATATTAGGAAATATAAGAATTTTAGGATCCTAAATCGATCTGACGTAACTCTCTTTTGTTACTAATTTTCTTTTTATTTGAAAAAAATTGAACACATATTATCAAGTCAATAGCTCGTGTGAATGACTCTGGCGGTGAAACTATTGTGATTTTATTATCGAATCTTAAATTTTATGTAATGTCTCAATCATATAAATTATGAATTTAATAAATAAAAACGACCCATAAGTAGTAGTGGCATTGACCAGTGAGTGCATCGCAGACAATTGAATAAAATTAAAAACGAGAAAAAGAGGAACAAATTGTGTGGTGTGTAATGGTCACACGTTTGATTATTTCTTGAACATTCGAATGTTTTACAGCAAAGCTATTTTTGGTATTATTTTGCATATAATAAAGTATAATTATGGATTTAAATTTAAAAGGTTATTTAAATTTCGAGGTACCAGATTTTCCTCAATTTTAGAGGCCGACATTGGAAGCGACGAATAACGAGACAAAAAAAATAAATGAATTATTTTCTCCAAATTCTTTGCTTTTCCCCACGCGCGATCGCTTGCGCACGTGATTGCTTTCTCTTAACGGAATATATAATATAGCCGTTAAAGCCACGGACGTTGCCCCGTACAGTTCCATCTGCCAGCCGTTAAGCATGACACCTCCGCCGTTAACAATCCGTCATCCCCCCACCGCCTCTATAAGTTCAAATTCCGCACTTTCTTGAAGTCTATACGCTGCACAGAACGAACACAAGACAGCAAAGAGAGCTCATAAACCAGACTTCCGATGGCGAAATCAAACTCTCATTTTCAAAATTAGTGTTTTTCCGGTGAACTCAGATTCAAATCCTCCGAGGAAATGGCGGAAACCACAACTTCCACCACCAAGAAGGACGCCCAGGCGCTACTGCTCGGCCGCTACGAAATCGGAAAACTCCTCGGCCACGGCAGCTTCGCCAAGGTCTACTACGCGCGAAACGTCAAGACGTTCGAGAGCGTCGCAATTAAGATCATCGACAAGGAGAAGATCCTGAAAGGCGGCCTGATAGCACACATCAAGCGCGAGATCTCCATTCTCAGGCGAGTTCGCCACCCGAACATCGTGCAGCTGTTCGAAGTCATGGCTACCAAAACCAAGATATTCTTCGTCATGGAGTACGTGAAAGGCGGCGAGCTCTTCAATAAGGTCGCGAAAGGTTAGAACAAACAATAGACTGTGGATTGCTCCGAATGAATTTTTATAGTTGTTTACAGTAAGTATTTATATTTAGAACAGAGATAATTCTAATTCAAATTTGATCTTATTCTAATGTTAACAGGCCGGCTCAAGGAGGAGGTGGCGAGGAAGTACTTCCAGCAGCTCGTCTCCGCCGTGGCGTTCTGCCATGCCCGCGGCGTCTACCACCGCGATTTGAAGCCGGAAAACCTCTTGTTGGACGAGAACGGCGACCTTAAGGTCTCCGATTTCGGACTCAGCGCCGTCTCGGATCAGATGAGGCAGGACGGCCTTTTCCACACCTTCTGCGGCACTCCGGCGTACGTTGCGCCGGAGGTTTTGGCACAGAAGGGCTACAACGCCGCGAAGGTTGATATATGGTCTTGTGGCGTGATTCTCTTTGTTCTGATGGCTGGATACTTGCCATTTCACGACCAAAACGTCATGGCAATGTATAAGAAAATCTACAAAGGCGAGTTCCGGTGTCCGAGGTGGTTCTCGCCGGAGTTAACTCGGTTGCTGACTCGCCTCCTTGATGCAAACCCCGAGACTCGGATCACAATCCCGGAAATAATGAGCAAAAGGTGGTTCAAGAAGGGCTTCAAGCACGTGAAATTCTATATCGAGGACGACAAATTGTGTAGTGTCCAGGACGGGGAGGAGTCCGAGTCTGATCAGTCGATGTCCGAGTCGGAATCGGAGCTCGAGTCTCGGAGGAAACTGGCCAGTTTGCCCAGGCCGGTAAGCTTGAATGCGTTTGATATCATATCGTTTTCGCCCGGATTTGATCTGTCGGGGCTGTTCGACGATGAGGGGGAAGGGGCGAGGTTCGTTTCCGGCGCGCCGGTGGGGAAGATCATATCGAAATTGGAGGACATTGCCAAGGTTGTGAGCTTTACAGTGAGGAAAAAGGATTGCAGAGTGAGTTTGGAGGGGTCTAGAGAGGGGGTGAAAGGGCCATTGACGATTGCAGCTGAGATATTTGAATTAACGCCCACATTAAGGGTGGTGGAAGTGAAGAAGAAAGGAGGAGATAGACGGGAGTACGAGGATATCTACAACCGCGAATTGAAGCCTGGTCTGCAAAATCTCACCACAGATGAATCTATAGCTCCCCATTTGCCTTTAGATGCTCTCAATTCGTCACCAGATTCTCCAAATTTGCTCTCGGATACAGAATAAAATAGAAGAAGAAGAAGAGACAATGGTATGATTTCTCTAATTTTTCTTTTGTCATGCTTCTGTATAATTACTGTTTGTTTTTGTTGACTCATCTTGCTGAAATACCCAGGCCAAGCTTTAGCAGTAGCTGCTTTGCCAAATTTGTATCGTCTGTTGTTCTTGTTTAATGATGTGATTATTTCGGGTTATATGAACACACGTGATTGTACCTTTCCCTGTCCTGCCTTCTCGGCGGGTGAGTTTGGTTCCTCCTATATATGCTGAAGAAATGAAACACAGAGCTGCATTTTAAGATTTTGGCTTTTGCTTTTATGAAGAAATTTAGTACTAATTAACGGAAGCCCGTGGTCTCCTTAAAGCAAATTAGGATCTTCCCAGCTGCAAGAAACTTGGGTGTTGTCTGCTAAAGCAGTGATGCTAATGGAACTATGGGAGAAATAAAAAGTTTTGATTATTTTGACAATGTAAAACTAGTTACCATTATTGTTTGATTTTACCATTCAATGGATCCACACATAATTAACTGATATAATAAAAATTGATTTAGTGCACAAAACTCTGCTTTGCGAGAGTTGAAAGAAAGTCTCATTTGTAAGCTATCTTTCCTTTACTTTTTATGAAAAACAAACTGCTTTTATAATTCGGAGTGCAAGATAAGAGTTTGGCATATATGTGAATTATTGAAATTTGGAGCCTCAGCCAACTTTGTAGACAAAGTCAGCTTCATCTCTCAAGTTGGGTAGGAGCTAGTGGTAAGAAAAGGGGCACCTCAGAGGATAAGGGGGAATAGAAACGTCAGCTACTATATAATAGGAGTTGTGCTCATGTTTTTGTGGATAATAGCACTCTTTAACGGATTGGAGGTAGGTCTTTGTTGTCATATGTTAACTTGGTCCTTATTCTACATTTCCTCCTGTTTATTCTAAGTTCTAACAGTTGGGACCTGTTGGATATAGAGCATTCAATTCAACTACCGGACATACCCATTTGACTGTTAAACCTGAATGGTGCTGATACAAATAGGAGACTGGTGGATGAAGGATTTCTCATCATTGTAGTACAAAATTTAGTTGATTCTTTAGTTGTATAGCTTTAAATTTCATAAATACGAGTCCTTGGAGTGGTTGGTTAGTATCTTGAGCATACTACTTGTATGAAAATGATGCAACAAGAAGCCATTTTGTTGTTATTTTTTTTTTCAAAATTATTCTACAAAAAACAAAAAAACTTGTTTAAATGTAAAAATGTTTCAAATAAAAATATAGATTTAGAAATTGAAATTCTTCACAATTTTCCTCAGTATTTGGAGACTTGAAATCGTGACAAAATTATTCTTTAATCATCTCTATCCTTTTTCTCTTACACAAATTATACAAGTTTTTCAAATCTCTCTTTTATCTTTTTTAAATATATAATTCCTTTTTTTTCAAATTAGAAATTGTATTATGTATTTCTAATATTTGAATGTAATTTTTAAAATTTTCTAAAAAACTAAAAATTTTAAAAAAATTAAAGATAAAAAAATTAAAAATCTTTTTCGGTGATGTCATCAAACAAGTTTAATACTTTGTTTAAAAGAGAATTTGGAATAAGGGGATGTAATAATAACAAAATGAGAAAAGTAACATAGAAGTTATGATCTTTTTGAATAAAAATAAAAATAAAAATTAATTACTCTAAGCACATTAGAGGTAGTGCCATAATTTCTCCTCCATTTGTGTATTTCTTAGGAAGATTACGTAATCGGTGGTAGAGCCGTGCTTTAGTTTCGCTGTTGATGTTGATGTGATGTAGTAATAAGTATGTCAAAAAAAAAAATTATTATTAAATACTTAATTAGTTATCTTTATTTCATACAAAAAAATTATAGAAATTTCTATTCATACTCCATGCTTAGCTACAATTAATCGATAATTAATATTACGAAGAGAAAAAAGACAAATATGAGGGGAGATAACTTCTTCCAAATATATATATATATATATATACTGATACTAACAAAAAGTTAAAAAATAATTAAAAAATGTTTATGTCAATAAAAAATAAAAAAAGAGATGAAAAGTACAACCTAACTATAAATTAAAAATGATAGGCATCGCCATCTGTCTCGTGGAATAAAATTATACTAATATAATTGTCAATTGTTTTCGTTATTTTCCCAAATTTTAAATCATTTACTGTAATTGGGTGGGTCGTCGTGTAATCAACTCTTTGTTGTGATTTCTTTTGTGTTATTAGTTGACTTAGTGAACATACCATATATAAGTAGTAAACATACATATATATATAGAGAGAGAGAGAGAGAGAGAGATCTTACATATGGTATGTGTTCACTAATCAGTACTAGTCAACCTATACACTTGCGTATTAAATTCCACCTTCATATCTCCAAATAAAAGTCAGCCTGCCAACAACCAAAAGAAAAACAATTAGAAGGCCTAGCTAGCTATAGTTCATGGTTTTGCTGTCTCGTGATTAAAAAAAGCACACTTTTTTCGTTACAGAAATAAATTTAATTTTGCAAGCTGTTATTACATAATAAATAAATAGGCCTTCCATGATTAATTTGTACACGATGATATGGTCCCTTAATTTGGACAATTTTTTTATTTTATTTTGTTTTGTTTCGTTGAATCCCATAAATAATAATAAGTCATGATGAAAACATAGTGATCACAACTTGCGTGGTGGGATACCAAACTAGATTTTGTCTGTTTCGGGAATATGCTTGCTGGAACATTAATTAATTAATTTTTGATTGTGAAGGCTGTTGAATCATTCCATTTGCATTTGCATGCATGCATGCGCATGCAATTTAATTTAAAAATCTATTATTTCTTGAGACTAATAGTTAACAAAAACTCCAAATATGTTGTGGAAATTAAATATTAATATAGATTTGATTAGATTAGGTGGAGTGGGGGGAGGGGGCCGGTGACGGGGTCAAAAGGGACCAATAATAAAATGAATTAATGTCCTTATTAGAAGTTTTAGTCTATATATATTTCTTTCTGGAGTGGGGTATGTCTCATTCCCAAAAAGTTTGCCTACGTACAGTAATAGAATTTAGCTATGTCTCTGTCTATTAATTTATTGGCTTTTTTCCATGCTTAATTAGTTAGATATTTACCAAAATTTTGTTAATTTTATAAAACTTAGTTTAAGAATATATAGTGCGTGTGTGTGTGTGTGTGTGTGTAAAGTAAATTTAATCTTAATTTTAACTAGGTGTGGGTGTGAAATGAATGAAATTAATTACACAATAAAACATCAAAAAGAAAAACATAATTAGATCTATTAATTAATTAATCACAAACAAGAGGAGTAACATTCACGGAAGGCTATTTGTATATTTATTTAATTATTTTTATTGATGTAAAATAGATCTCTTCCGATCGAGGTAGACTAATAAATAAGTCTAAATTAAAATTCCCTTGTTGCTGTTCAAATACCTTGGATATATAAAATGCGTCCATACCCCCCCCCCCCCGCCCCCCCAAAAAAAAAAAAGAAGAAAATTTAAAATATTGAGTTCCAAATCATTCCCTGAAATACCCAACTTAAATACACCTTAAGACAACATTGAGGAAAAAATAAAAAGAACAAAACCAAAGATAGATGACAAAAGGATCAAAATCATTTAGAATAGGAAAGTGCTATTGGTGCTCCAGGTGCTATATTTTAGCATACATAATATATATATATATATAAAATAATAAAAATACTCCTCATCAAGATAATGAGACACATAATTAAACTACTATCCCTCACCTAAAATGGTGAGGTGGTATGAGAGATATTTTTATTATTTTATATATATTATATAACTTAAAAAATAATAATATGATCACTTAAAATATTGCACCAGTCTCTCTCTCTCCCTCTCCCTCATTTGTCTCTCAAGGAGGCAATGAGTTTCAATAACTATGCAATTAGTTTATAATAGAATTAGGTGGCATTATTTCTTGTAAATAAATAATAGTAATATTTGAATTATATTTTTTATTAATATTGTTAGTATTAATTTTTTATTTTTTTGGAATCTATTTTTACTTGGAATATATTATAGATTTTTTTAGCTTTGTACATTCGTGTAAAATATTTTCTATTGTTTTATTCTTGTTATTTGATATTTTTTTTGTATAATATATAATTTTTTAAATTTTAGTATCATCGTTAGATGATCTGTTTAATTTTTTTTTTTTTGTAAGATTTGAATTAAGTTTGTAAAAATAAATAGTATACTTTCAATTCAAAAAAGTCTTTAATAAACATAAAATGAACCTAATATAATTATAATTATATGTGTTTTTTTTTTAACAATTTGTTTTTAGTATAATATCATTGTTGTTTTAGTACTATTGTTATTTTAGTTATGTGTGAAATTAAATAGAATGTTTGGTAAATCTAAATTCAATAAACAATTCTTATCAATTTGAGACAAATATGAATATGTATCTTTCGAATACCATTGAAACAACCAAACACTAATGGGCAAATCTAATACAACCGGAGAGTTTAGAGGTTTTTCAATTTGGAGTCTTTAATTGTGCACTTCTTCAGGAACCCACATTTGTTTCCTTGGCATTTGTACATATTAGAGATTAATGCATTGAATTTCTCCCTCTAATTAATTAGCAACTAATATCAGTTTCCTATCCATGCTAGCACGCCTGAATTTCTTCTTTTGGTACATAGAAATCTATATATATAATTCTTTCTATCAATATACGGATATTTAAGACTAATGGAAAAAATAATTTTATAATATCTTCTCAGTTTCATAACCATTAATTGTTCTATTCTTCCTTGCATTTGCAACGACTTCAGCTTGTTTACTCGGACAACTCTTCATTTTCATCTTATATGCAAATCGTAACCGTATAACACAAATCAGTTAGGCTAAATTTTAATTAAATAATTATTTATGTATTTTTTTAAAAAAAATAACGAAACACAACCATTAGATAGGCCAAGAAGATTGTAGAATAAAAACTAAAGGAAAATAATAGAACAAATGAGTTAGGCTAAATTTCAAATGTTATGGGTTTATGCAGATGATAATATTGTTACCTATATTTACAGCGATTGGTCATTCTTATGCATGATTTGAATGACCCCAGTTTTGTTATTAACAGATGATGGCCGGAATGAATACATGTTTGTTATTTGTATATGGTTATTCTACACTAAGAAATCAAATAAATTGGAGGAAAAACTGTCTAAAAGAAATAAAATTAATAGTCACAAAAGTTTAGGCTTGAGAATATTATGAGAGAGGTGCAACTAATTAAACATGTGACATATTTTGTATCAATCTTTCAAATGGTTATATGAGTATAAGTTACTTTAATAGTAATAAATATTTATGAATATAAAATGTTACTTTCACTACAATAAATTTTGAATTAAGAAGCATTTAAAAATACCTTAATAGATAGTTTATTGGGGCATGTTAACTATTAGGGCATTAATAAAAATGCCACGTGTAATTATGCCCCCAAAACGTATTGAGGCATTTACAAATGCCTCAAAAATAACTATAAATTTAAATTTGTTGCGATACTTAAAAATACCTCAAAAATCACTATAAATTTATTTTTCATATCCCTCATAAGACCTTTTCTTAACTCTAACTTACTTCTCCCTCAGCTTGAATCTTGAACCTTTTCTTCTTCTTGCACACACGTGACCACCTAATCTACACATCATCTTATTAATATATGTGCATATGTTTATTTTATAGTATATCTAAGTTTCATTAGAATTATTCTATTAGGGCACTTCATTAGAGTGTCTTGTTAGAATTATTTTAATGGGGCATTTCAAAAATTATGTCCTATTAGATTTATCTATTAAGACATTTATATTTGTCTATTAAGGCATTTCATTGTTGTGCCTCATTAGAATTATTTTATCGTGACACTTCTTTAAATTGTACCTTAAAATGATATTTTATAAGGCACTTAATTGTTGTGCCTCATTAAAGTTATTGTATTGAGGTACTTTTTTAGATTGTGCCTTAAAATGGTATTTTAGATGACACTTTCTAAAAAATGCCCTAAAAAAGATGTCTCAATAAATCATTTTTGTTGTAGTGTTCGATATGTAACGTTCAAGTAAAATAAAAAATTATTAGATTTAATAATGCTATTAGATTAGATTAAATAGATTCAATGCATGTAACTAGTTATATTCAAATAATATACATATAGTTAATCAATAAAATAATAATGATTAAATTATAAATAATTTAAAAATTTAAACATCACCACAAAATTACAAAAATTTTATCCTAATTCAGGAAAAATTTAAAATATTCACTTATTACTATAAAATTAAAAAAAAAATGAAATACTGAAAGTGTTAGTATAGATATAGATAGATTATGAATGAGGACTTCAAGGCAACATATTTATGAATATATATGAACCATACAATATATATAATATATATATATATATATTCACCCTAGGACCTAGCAAGATTGCTGGTGGTGGCGGCCTTGTTCTTGGATTGCTGCTGCTGCAGCGGGTCGCAGCCATCCCAAGTCCATACTATATCCTTGAGAGAAGGCTTCAATCCCTGGTTGCAGAATTCCCTGTACTCAATCGTGTCTCCAGCCACCTTCTTCACCTCCACCATGTGTAATGCCGGCGCCACCTCGAATATCTCCGCTTTAATGGCCAAATGCCCTTTTCTCCCTTCTTTGCTCCCTTGCAGCTTCACTGTCCCGTTTTGCTTCTTTACCTTGAAGCTCTCCACCTCCGCGATCTCCTCCAGCTTCGACACTATCGTCGCCGCCGGCTTGGTGGTGGTGAACCTGGCCTCCGGCTTCTCCTTCTCGAATAGCGCCGACAGATCGAATCCAGCCGAGAGAGAGATGATGTCGAAAGCGTTCATGGAGGTGGGCTTCATCGAACTACTTGTGTTTGCAACATTATTTCCCTTGTTTTCTGTTGAATTAACGTTGATACTACTCCCCTCCGAATCCGACTCGAATGACGCGTTGAAATCGAGCAGGCACCGGGGAGAGATGACATCGTCTGGATGGGGAACTGGGTAGGCTTCGATCTTCTTGAACCCTTTCTTGAACCAGGGATTCTCCATTATCTTCGAAGCTGTGATTCTCGTGCATGGATTTGGATCGAGAATCCGACCAAGCAGCTTCTTGACATCGGGAGCAAACCATTGGGGACACTTGAAGTCTCCTCTGCTGATCTTCCTATACATTTCCATGAGATTAGAGTCGTGGAAGGGAAGATAACCAGCCAGAAGAACGAAGAGGATGACTCCACATGACCAGATATCGGCCTTCTCGCCATTGTAGCCTCTCTTGCTGATGACTTCCGGCGCGACGTAGGCCGGCGTTCCACACATCGTGTGGAGAAGCCCGTCTTGCCCCTTGGACTCGAACAAAGCACTCAATCCAAAATCCGATACCTTCAGGTTCCCATTCTCGTCGAGGAGGAGATTCTCCGGCTTAAGGTCGCGATGGTAGACTCCCCGGCTGTGGCAGAAGTCCACGGCCGCCACCAGCTGCTGGAAGTACTTCCGGGCCGCCTCCTCCTTCAGCCGCCCCTTGGCCACCTTGTCGAAAAGCTCGCCGCCCCTCACGTACTCGATGGCGAAATAGATCTTGGTCTTGCTCGCCATAACCTGTTAGAAGATACATATTGTTATTGCTTTGGATGAATAAATTTTACGATTATCATTGCAAGAGATGGGATGAAGAATATAAAAATAAATTTATAAAATAATCAGAAGTTGAACTCATCAAAATATCCAACCTCGTGCAATTGGACGACATTAGGGTGGCGAACCAGCTTCATGACGGAGATTTCTCGCTTGATCTGATCGATCAAGCCGACCTTCATAACTTTCTCCTTGTCGATGACCTTCACCGCCACGCTCTGGCCGGACTTGATGTTCCGGCCATGGTAAACCTTGGCGAATGTGCCTTTTCCGAGCATCTTCCCGATCTCGTACCTCCCCATCAAAATGGTCCCGATCTTATTCTTCCTATCCATTTCTTCTTTTTCTTCTTCCTCTGCTTCTCCTCTTGAGTTCAGCTGGCTGGCTGTCGAGGCCAATGAAAGAATATCAAACATCCATCGAAAGCAAAATGAGAGAGGGATGAAAAAACTGGTCACCCAATTTCGATCATCAGCTAGCCTAGCACAGAAACAAATTAATTAATGCAGACTCATCGCCAAGGGATCCAAACCTGCCCTAGGGCAAGCTTGAAGAGATTCTTCTTTGCTTTGGGTATCAGCTGAGGGATAAAAGAGGAAGATAATGCCAGAAGCAATTCTGGGTGAGAATGAGACTAGCCTAGTTTTGATCCAACAAAGTATAACAATAGCAAAGATAGCGGGCAAAAATAGCAAAGATTGATTGGATGTATGATCTCCATCACAGTCTACGACAGTTATTGCTTGCTTCTATATATAGATTTGATTTGCAGTGCTTGATTATATATTTATGTGGGTCAAAAATTGGATGTTCTAGCTGTAGTCGTACGTGTTTCTGTGTGTGGCATGCATATGAATTGATGATTTTCTTGGGGCTATGAGACTTTGAGAATTGAGATCATTTCCAATTTAGAATCAGCACGTACGTACGTGGTCTTATCACCAAAACGAACGCTCGTTGAACCTAATAATATATTTGTTTCAAAATATGTTATTTAGTATATAGAATTTTGAGATTTTGTATGACATATAACTTTAATGGTCAAAAAAATTATCTGATAAAGTGTTTGTTTCTTAATATTTCAGTATTTGTTTTGTTGGCTGCCTTGGCATCAGAGAAAGTGGCCTTTCCGATGGTTTTGGACAGCCCAAACTCAATTTAGACTCAACTTTGGGCTGAGCCCGTATTTCCATTGCTTTCAAAGCACTCAATTCTAAATCCCAGTACGTTTCGTAGGGCTTCTATTAGATGTCAGAGAAAATACTCAATACGAAACATTGGATTTGATTAATTACATGGCTAAATTTAATAAACCTTTGTTTGGGAAAGTTAATTTCTTGCACACAACTAAATAATTAAGCCTATCTTTAAATTAAATACCCCAAGTGTATAATGTTTGAAAGGCAGTTTGAATTCTACTCATGTTAAATATTTTGAATAAATTACACTTTTAATACCCTTGAAATTTGACAAACATATAGACACTTCTAATATTTAAAAAATAACAGTAATCTTCTTGAGTTTACAACTCTGACTGTATTTTTCCCTTATTGTTGTTTTAAAATTGTTAATATAGTAAAAACACTTTTAAATTTTCTATCACTCTTCCTTTATCTTTCTCATCTATTTGATTAAAATTTTGTGATGTTCAAATCATCACTGAATTGAGAGGAGCGAGAGAAAGAGATAACTCAGTTCTGATTACTTTTTCATACGAAGATAAAAGAGAGAGGTTGAGAGAAAATACAATGATATTTTTGAAATAAATAATGAATAATTTGCAAGGTGACACCTAGACTTGAGTTACTTAAAGTAGGATAATCTTATGTAAATAGAAGATTTAATTGGAAAAATTATTAACTTTATGATTTTTGAATTCTCTCTAATGCTCTTCCTAGGATCTTACGTATCAATTTGTTGCCTCTCTGGTGTTTCTCCTCCCTTGATTTTGCCTAATGAATTACCTATCATCTCCCCCAACCAGGTTCACGTTCCTTGGGTAGTTGATTTAGCTCTCATCTCAACGTCTTCCTTTTAGCACAAATTCTTGCCTTCTTTTTCATCTTGATCCCTTTATTTATTTTATTAGGTGATAGACGCATAGTACTCTTGGTTATGTTGTTGGTTTTGGAGAGTTCGACATGCTTTGTTTTCATCAGCCATTCATCGGAGTTGAAGACCTCTCTGAGACCTCCTTTGGCCACTTGAAGCTTGGCCTCAGGTATCATGGTCCTTCCATAGATGATGATAAGTTTGTCCTTGTGATCGTAGATTTGTGATTTTAACCTTAAACTCCGAAAGGATGATAGTGACATCTAGCACTTTGAGGAGTTCAATGATGCTCGATAACAATGCTCCTTCATCTTGCCCCTCTTGGATTGGACAGTTCCTCTAAAGTTAGGGTAACTTTAATGGGAGTCAATGCTTCCGCTATTTTGGCGAGTTCTTGTTTGTACCTTTTAGGACTTACTGGTGGTTTGGTCAGTTGGTAGACTCAGGATACCTTTGGTTGAACTAGTTTAAGCATATTTTTTTTTTCTTTTTTTATGAAGCCATCTTTGTGACAATTTAACTCTCTCAATGTGCTCTAAGCCAAAAAAAAAAACATTTTATTTAGTTAAATTAGCAAAGAAAACCAATAATTTGCGATCGCAGTTATGAAAGTAGTATTATTATTTAAATTTTTGATATAAAATTGAAATTTGAAATCACCACGTGGGTACTTTATGTAATGTTTGGAATCACAAATTTTGATTTCAAGGCTAATTTTGATTAATGGAAATCCAGATATAGCTTGTAATTGAAAAATTAAAGTCCCACACTGTTCCCATTCCCAGTGCATATAAATTAATTAGGAATATGTTCGCCTTAAGAGAGCACTTAAACTTAATCAAAAAATTATTTATAAGAAAAGAGCTTATGACAGCTGGTTTTAAGAAATAACAAAAATAAATGTAAGTTCGATTGGTTTTTAGAAGTCTTTGTTATTGAAAATACAAAAATCATTATCAAAATACACATTATGCCTACAAGCGTTAATTGCCCAAAATGGAATGCTTTTTTTTTTTTTTTTTTTCTCTTTCTTTTAAGGTATTAAAACTCATATATATATATATATATTAAATTTAAGTTTGAAGACAAATTCAAGTTAGAGGACTCTTGTTCCCTGTTGGGGATGGGGAATTGGGGATGGGACTTTGAATTATTTATTGCAAGAAGGCACGAACCCAAATTCTCGATATCGAAGTCCGGGAAGGGATGGGAGCTTGACAGACAGTGCTGCCACTCACGAGAAGACTCATTGAGAAGGATGGATCAAACGCCATCGTCCGTAATTAGTTTCAGAAGCAGATGGAATGGATAGAGAGAGAGAGAGAGAGAGTAGCCCAGAATGTCATGTTATTAATTAGTTAGGAATTAGGCTTTTCTATGTTCTGAGCAATTTCACAGAGGGATTTGGACACCTGGAAGAAGCCCAAAGCCACCCGCTTTTCCACCGTTTGCCAAATTAAAAGCCCTTTTTCCACTGCTGCAGCAGGTGCTTCTGAGATGAGATTCAGACTACAAGGCTTTCCCCTCTCCCAGTTGCTCTGTGTACGCCAAATCTGCATTTTTCCAGGACACCCATCACCCATATACATAAAATATATATATGCTTTCAGTTGCTCTCTGCAGCCCCCATCGAACTTGGTAAACAACTCGAATAATTATAAACAAATTGATTAATTTGTATGTTTTATAGTACTAATTAGTAATGTTTTCTCTTTTGATGAGTGTTCTGGTGACCCACGATTTCACAGGAAAGCATGAATGCAATATTGGAGCTTTCTTTAATGTTCTTTTTGGTGGGTGGACTGGTGTTGGTTCTTTATTCAACCCAAGAACGCAAGAGAAAGAGACCATCGGAAAGTGTACATCCCTGCAGTGGTGGATGGTTCAGAAGTTTTCAGGTTAGCTCCGATATTACGTGGAACCCAAGTATTAACGTCATAATTAAAAGTGGCTTTGAGTTCAAGAAACTATAATAATGCACGATTGGGACGAGACAATACCCATATATATATATATATATTCACATAATGATAAGGACTTTCACTTACATAATGTAGAGATACAAGCCTCATTCACTTCTTAAGGAGGGGAGGGGAGTGGATTTTCATCTAAATTTTATTCCTTTTCCCTTCAAACTAACACACAACCTATGTAGCGCCTAACCAACACAACCATTTTTTTTTTTTATATTTGCAGTAATTGTGAAATTACACGAAATTCTGTCCTTTTTTTTCAAGTTTCTTAAACCCTAGTGCTAGGTACACCATATCTACGGGAAATCCAGACCTCTCGACAACTGTTTTCGGAACTGCAAGATGATTAAGGGCCGGCCGGCGGAACGAACTGCACCACTTCACCGCTCTCGCTCTCATGGTTCTTCCCCCAACTTCGGAGCTGAATTTGCAGCGTCGATGTCGCCGCCAACAAGTCCACGCTCTGCTTGGGGCTAAACGCCTCCAACAGACCCTTCAGCGTCCTCAGCCTCACGCAGTCCGCCATTTTCATCACTTTCTCCAGCCCTGCCAGCAAATTCTTCACCGCCGCCTCCACCATCCCGTCCAGCCGAGCAGTCGCCGTCTCATCGCCGGAGACCCTGCTCGACATCCGCGCCAGCTCCACCATCCGGCGGTCGGCCATGGCCACCTGCTGCCTCTCCATCTCCCTCTCCACCTTCTCCTCTTCCACCCTGATCCTCACCCTCAGCTCCTCCACCTTCTTCCGCTGGGCCTCCGTCATATCCGCCAGCTTGGTCTGCCGCAGTGCCGCCACCATCCGGAACGCCATGGACGGCTTCCAGCCGGTGATCCAGAGGTGGGCATTCTCGAGAGGGCTCAGCCAGACGGGCATGAAGAAAGCCAGCACGTCCTCGTGGGCGGCGGCCCACTTGGCAGTGTAGTAGGCCTTGTGGTGGGCCGTCAGCTTGGCCACCAAAGCTTCACACTCGCTCTCCGTCGAAGCCGCCTGCAAGATCTGCAGATCGGCTTCAAGTTGACAGAACCAGTTCTCGTAGAAGTCAGAGAACCTCTCCTCGACTTGGGTCTTCATCATCTTCTTCTTTTCGCCGATATAGAGAATGAAATTAATCTCTTGAAGTGGAGAGAGGAGAGAAGAAGAGGAGGTCGGCGATGGAGAGAGAGGGAAAGAGGTGTCCTAATCCTATGAAGGTGTCTCTCCCCGAATAGACGTGTGGTTATATATAAGAGGAGGGAGTGTAAAACTTTGCATGGGAAAGCGACCAGATGGAAGAAAGAGGCATAGGCCACGCTGCAAATGGGTTTGGGAAATGCGTGGCCTTCTGGCTTCTGCATGGCTTACGCGCAGCATTTCATTTCAAGGGGCCGACGCTAGCTAGCTTTGCCTTTCTGTGATTGCTATCCTCTCTCTATATATATCTATATATATTTAACTGACGAGTTGAAGAAGAGAGAAGAGTCGTCATGCACATATACCACCTGGTGTTAAACTAGTCTGGGAATTCCATACGTGTCGTGAGATAAGGGAGTCTGTGTGTCCCCACGTGTACAACTTCTAAGGATTTACTATTCTCCCATTTGCATTCCCAGCATAAGCTTCCTGACCCTATATATATATATATATGATAAATATATTCATATATATGTATCACTCTTTCATTCCCTCTATATATATATAGAATAATGCAATCAAGGATTATATATATAACTTTATTTCAAGAAATAAAAAAAAATTCAATTCACACTTCTTGATAATTGAAAATTCACGTTCATTGTGGGGAGGAACAGGTACAGCCGTACTAAAGTTGTATTGGAGCTAATTTATGATGGATATTGGGTGGGTATAGGGGCAATAGATTGTTTTGAGACGAGTGTTAATTATGTAAGATTGTATATAATGATTTTATTCTTTTTGTAATGTGAGACATTTTGATTCAATTTTCATCCATAATTTATAAATATTAACAAATTTCTAGAAAATTATATAACACTATCCTCTATCTTCATGTGTATTACAAAAATTGAACATATTTTGAGTGCCTTCTCAATTTGGGCAATATTTTTCCATTATACCTAGAAGAATTATACTCATCTACATACATACATATATGTACATAAATTGGTATTCCAATCCAATATATTAGAACATGTAGGCTCATCTCACATAAATATATATGTGTGTGTTATCTCTATTCTCAGCCATGTGAACCGGAGGCCAGTCCATCAAAATGATTTCCATTGATTTGTGGCTGTGAACTCCTTTGTGTCATCTCCTCAGCTGTGTCTTGGCTGTTAAGAAGCTCAGCTTCAATTATAGCTCCTCAATTTCTTAAAACTCGTCAACTACAATTTAAACAAGCCATCACTTATTTCAACTCATTCAGAATTTTATTAACAAAATTTGGGTTCCTGCATCTTAAGCTGAATTTCTGAGCTTCAATCCAACAGAGGGTGCATTATGGAACTCATCAATATTGTACAAGTTCAAAGACAATATAAATGAAGTAACAGGGCACATATTTCAGTTGCTTGAGAAGATTTGAGTCTCACAATAATCTCATAAACCCTGGTAAAAGGAACGTAGACTGTTCAATGAACTATATAACAATCACAAATGTACATATATTGATTATGAACAAGGCTAGACAAATCGAGCATTGTCTCAAACAAGCTTATTGTGATGACAGATTGCAAGAAAATAAATGCAGGAGAATCGGATACAATGGATCATCAGATTGACACGATAGACTATCAGAGACACGGGCATGGTTAGATATTGATACTAGTAGAATTTAGCTTGATAAGGGTGTGTAAAAAGGTATTCCTTCTGTGTAAAAGCACAATGTAAGCATGGGATTCGACTTACAAGAGTGGAAAAAGAGTCGAGGTGGATTAAGCTTCCTCCACGTGTAGGATCTCGAGTTCAGCCCACCAGAGGGGAGAAACTCTGGGAGTTGCTGCATCGGGTGTTATAGCGATAACTTCCCTCAGTCTCGAAGTGATCTCTCCCATAGTTGGTCTCTTTGATGCTTCCTTGTGAATGCAATCCCGGATTACCTCACAGATGATGTCAAGCTCAGCGTCATTGAAGGACTTTAGAGCAGGATCAATTATGTAGCTGATTCTTTCCTTATCATTCAAGTATTCAGCAGCCTGATAAAGTCACAATTAACTTCATAAAATGAGGCATGAAGTTCATAATATCATAACACCCAAAAATACAGAAAAGAAACTAGTGAGAAATCATAATGAGTTGTGGAAAGCGAAGAAAAAAGAAAATTATTTCTTCTGAGTTACCCAGTTGACTAGAGGCCCTTGTTCTTCTGAGTAAGGGAGCTTCCCGGAAATGATCTCAAGCAACAGTACTCCAAAACTGTACACATTTGTTTCAGGATCAGAGATCAGAGGCAGTTCAAAATGCAACAATCCATTTTCCCCTGAATTTTTTGACTTCGAAGAAGATTCTGCCCAGAAACCGATCTCTGCAATCTAGAAAGGCAGATAAACTTAAAACGTATGCCAAACATATGTACAAACCATTTGAGGAGAAAGTTAGCAGAATCCATTAAAATTAAAATATAAGGTAGAGAGTGCAGCCTACTTTAGCCGCATAATCATCAGTCAAAAACACAGCACTTGAGTTCAGATTGGAATGTGCCATTGCTGGATTCTGGTAATGCATGTACTTGAGACAATATGCAGTTCCCATGATAATCCTCATCCTCGCACCCCAGTCAAGAGGTTCAACATCTTTAACTGCAAAACCAACACAGTGACACGGTGATTTGGAATTCAGAAATGAAGCCTCTCTTTTATAACTTATACTGCCAGCATGGAAAGATTAAACGTGAACCTGGGAGAAAGTATTACCGTGCAAATGCTCAAAGAGGCTCCCGTTTGGAGCATACTCAAACACCATCATTCTAGTGAAAGTTTCATCCTCCTCACAGTAGCCAATAAGATTAACAAAGTTCTTGTGGTTTATTCTAGAAAGTGTACCTATCTACAAGAAGACCATCCATAAAAATTAGATTAACCAAATAAGAAGGGAAGCAGCAAGTAATATACTGCATGAAACAGAGGCTCGAGGCCCATGGAGAACTGGCAGACCTGCTTTCGGTAGATGAGTTCTGAGTGCTTTGACCAATTTTTGGCAGAAGATATTGCAGTTGATGCAACAGCAATCTCAACTCCGTTTGATAATGTTCCCTTGTACACAGTGCAACCATCAATGGTATCGATAATATTGCTGAAATCCTCACAGGCACTTTCTAGCTCAGCTTGGTTTAGCTTGGGAACCCCTAAATTTTTCAGTCAAAAACATCAATTAGTTTTTTATGCATTACTGGACGATACCAGGATATTTTGCCAGAAGCCCAAAACCGGGTTAATCATTGCAGCAGTTAGAAGACAAATGAATTGATGTTTACTTGATAAATCATTCAACTGTAGCCCAATAATCAGCTGGTATCATAAAAGAACATTAGGAAATTAAATGGCTCTGTAATGTACCATTTATCTTTTGGAAAGAGGAAGCATCTGAGAAAACAGAGCTATTGCAGAATCAATAATACTAGATAATTAAAGGTTTCTGAGAAATAACAGCAGCATTTTTTTTTTCCAGCCAACAGTTACCAGGAGGCTGTCATTTTCTACAAAAATCCTGCACTAAGATTATCTGATATCAAATGTTTATGTCCAAATGTTAAGGAGAACTCTGAGAATTCAAATTTCTGCCCACATGCATTGCCTAATTTTTCTTCAAAATAGAATTCGTAACATAAAGATCAACATCTAGAGTTCTTTCTACTCCTTTGTGCGGGTGAGTGGGTTGGTTGGTTTGTGCGTGCATACCTAGTGCATGTGACGTGGCATAAAAGAGGTCACCCGGAGGAATGGCCACCTATTTATCCAAACATCATTTTCTAGCACAGTCAAGATTCGGCTTTCCTGAATTCTCTATGTTTATAAGTGGCAGCTATTGGACAGAATCAGTCACGGTGAAAGGTCCAATCTAAGGTCCAATCGACCAGGCCCATCTAGATTCGAAGGAGGTCATTGAGTTACAATAAACAAAAATTACCTGTGAGAAATGCTTTCTGCAACTGTCCACTGAGCCCAGTCTTCCAAGGTCCAATAGCTGACACTGCTTGGCTCCGGCACATGAAGAATACCGATGCAGCAACAGTAAGTAAGAAGACAAAGCCTGAAATTACTACTATATACTTCCACATTCTCCCAGAAGTTCCGGCAGATGCAGGATTTTCATCAGTATGTTTACTAGCAGAAGACTGGCTATTAGTATCCGATGTGTGATGGTTCTGATGGGATGAAGGACCAGCAGGAGAAGATACAGGTGGATGTCCATTCTTTGCATTTGGTACAGCAGGGAAAGATCCACTACTCCAGGCAGTTGGAAAAGCAATTGTTTGCTCAGGAGCGGACCCACCATGAGCTGGGGCAGCAGCAAGATTACTGGACTGCTGAAGCAGCCTACGCCTTGCAACAACTAGGTTCTCTACATTTTGGACCATCTGCATCTCATTTGCACCTGCTGAATTCAAGAATCAGTGTCATTTCTCTTTGCAGCACATGCTGATGATCAATGAGCCAAGACCCAATAAAATTGCTTTTGCTCACTTGGTAGATTGTTACAACAATTATATTCAGGGTTGTATGAGGAATGCTTCCCGGACTTGAACCTTGAAGAAAAGTTGAATAGTTCGCTTCAACAGAATGCTATTTTAAGTACTATGATATAATAAAATTAGGAGAGATAAAAGGACATATGATTCTGTACAATGTCAACATGTTGAGGTGATGTAAAAGTGTCGCTTTGAGTGGGATTACGAATGAATTTGCTTTCCTGAGCTGTTTCAAACTGCACTGCCAGATGCTGAGGAAAAAGAATCAGAATATCAGAAAAGCAAACAACTGAGAAGGTCTTAGCTGACCCTTAAAAAGAAACAGAAACATGTTATCACTTGTAGCCAATTCTATAAAAAAGGATTACTGACCAATCTTCCTATACTTAGTTTAGTATATTTGGAGCAAAACCAAATTAAGATTGTATAGGAGCAACTTAAATATAAAAAAAGGAATAGAAACACTAGTGATCAATCATAATCAATAAAAAGGAATTCTGGTTAATCTCCTCCAACTGAAGTATATATTTGGTATATTTACTGAAAAATATTATCATGTAATTGCACTGTGGCAATTGAAGTCGCATGATAACTAGAGGTCCTGAACCGTACATAAAGCATTCATGCCATATTTTACGCAAGGAACAGAGAAGTAGTCCAGTTGCTCAAGCAGAATATGACCGGCAAATTGCACACGTGAAATAAAAGAAAATCCAACAGGGAGCCTAGTTCAGAAGGCTCCTGCCACTGATGAATTGAGATGTATGCAGCCTTCATTCCTCGCGTGTGGGTCCTTTGTGTTTCAAACCAATGATGCCTCGGTAACCATGGAGCAAACAACCCTCTGATACCCAATAGGAAGAAGGAAAAATTCTTAAAGATTTGCTTTCTATTCCGGCCATAAGACTAGTTCAAAGAGAATCTTAAAATTCCAGGGGCCCACCCACAAAATTTCCAGATCGAATTAGTTACTGGAACTTGCACAAGACTTTGAATAGATTGGAAAAAGGATGAAAGAAATTTGAACTCACATCATCGTACGAGCAGTGAAAAATGTAGAACTCTCTCGTGTGAGGTTATACATTAACTCGTCATTAGTATCAATTCTTAATTAATTATACGAAAAACAAAGGGTGTATATTCTTAATTACATAAAATTAAAAAAAAAAAAAAAGGTGTTCCCAGTAATGAGGCTCTTTGCCTTACTGGGTCAAGGAAAGGTTATTTTTTATACAATTTTATCTTTTCTTTACAAGAGGCTGTTTCCACAATTCAAATATGTGGTCTTCTGGTCAGAAAGGAGCAACCTTACTACAGCAAGGTTGTTATAAGAAAATTACAATACAAAAAAAGTCTTTAGCAAAATACAGGAAAATCATCGCCTATTCATAATCATCAAACTGTTAACATTAGATTGAACTTATTATTAACAAACAAAAGGGATGAACCTAAAATGAAAAAATGTAATACCAATTCTACATATTTGCTTTTTATAATATAACAAAGATCTACTAAAAATTTTAAAGATTTATTCTCCATAAATATAGAAAATTATCTAATAATAAAAGTTGCATTGGGTCAATTCATTTTCAGTGACAAATATGGAAAGAAACATTACACAGTAAAATGTGAGTTCTTTAATAATATTATTTTATTAAAATAAATAGTATTGGTTTGAAAATATCTACAGATCTAGCATCTACTTTTCCATGCCAGATGCCACACACACCTGCTCGTAGTGGCAAGAGATAACTGCTCGTGGCACAAGCAATTATGGGTCTTATGGATAAGCACTTTGTCACGGTATAAGTACTTAGAGGGAGAACGTACCATGCAAGTGGCATGGCCTTCACATGCAAACGGTTAGAGAGTTGGATAGTTAACTCTAGAAGGGGTAACACTATAAATAAAGCTTCCTTTTGGCGGGAGCATGTGGCCGCGGGATCATCTATGTAAAGGACCCAATTAGTCGTTGGTGCACCACGTATGTATATATGGGTGAGAGTACGGTCCACCCCAAGGGAATGGAATATCTGAATTTTGGTTCTAAATTGTTTACTCCTAAATGTGCACATTTATTCGTCATTTCCTATTACGTCTTAATTATTACTTAACATGTCATGGCATGATGATTCACTTTTGATGCATTGATTATATATTTCCCCTATTATAATGCTCTTTACCCCTCACTAAGCCAGTGATAGGCTTACCCCCTTAATATTTCAGATTTTGTAGGTTGGCATCATTTCTAACGGTAAGGATCGTGACAAGCGATTCTACTCCATACACCCTAGTCACGCTCCGGCTACAACATGTGCACCTCACCTCATGCGTTTTGGGCATGGGGAAGTGCTGGAATTATGCTCAATTAAGGCTGATCTCTAGGATCAGTGTTTTATGTAAATATTGTGTAAATATAGAAAGGGAATAATGTAAATTAGGATGGTAGGATGCTGTCTATTTTTTCTTTCATTCTTTGCTAATAATACTCTCCTTATAAGAGGATATTGTACACATTCATTCATTATTCAATCAAGACATTGTCTTTGATAATTTCTAAGTTGGTATCAGAGCCATACACTGTGAAAAACCCTAGGCAGCCTTTTAATCACAACCTTCCATTTCTTGTGAAACCCTACGCTGCTTTTTCATCCATCAGATCCGATACCCATCAGCATATGGCCATCCCGAGCTAACGTCATCGGCTCTCCCAATCGCCGCCGCTATCGGCCACCCTAGCCGCCGCGTACCTCAGGTCCGATTCCCATCAACGCGACTGTTTCCGAAGCCATTGGTCTTCCATAGCCATCGGTTGCGGCCTCTTCAGAGCTTGTCAATGCGGCTGGTTCTCACGCCGTTGACCGCTGTCTACCGCCACACCCAACGCGGCCATTTCAGTCGCCATCCGACCACCAGCCACCACAACCCAAAGTCGCTGCTGCATCCTAGAGTTGTTGCTGTCCTTACATCAGCAGCCACCTCCCAGGTTTTCTTCTACTTCCAACTAGTTCCGTTATGTCAGAAGTTACATCTGAATCCATCCCAAATCTTGCTGCTGCCATCCAGACCAGAATTCCAGCGACCCATTCTGTTCAAATCACCACCATTCGTTTAAATGATGATAATTTTCTTCGCTGGTCTCAATCTGTCCGAATGTATATTTGCGGGCAAGGGAAAATTGGCTACATCATAGGAGAGAAGAAAGAACCTGCAACAGATGATCCATTGCACCCCATTTGGGATGCTGAAAACTCCATGGTAATGACATGGTTGGTCAATTCCATGGATGAAGATATCAGTTCAAATTATATGTGCTATCCTACTGCAAAGGAGTTGTGGGATAATGTAAATCAAATGTACTCAGACTTGGGGAACCAATCTCAGAATTTTGAATTGACTCTGAAACTAGGAGAGGTACGACAAGGAGATGATTTTGTCACTAAATACTTTCACTCTTTGAAGCGATTGTGGCAAGACCTTGATCTCTTCAACACGTATGAGTGGAAATCTACAGATGATTGCAACCACCACAAAAAACTGGTTGAAGATAGCCGTATTTACAAGTTTTTGGCTGGCCTCTATATCGAATTCGATGAAGTGTGTGGAAGGATCATTGGCCGGTCTCCCCTTCCCCCTATTGGTGACGTCTTTGCTGAAGTTAGAAGAGAAGAAAATCAAAGGAGTGTCATGCTAGGAAAAAAGACCGCTGGTGAGTCCCTTGAAAATTCTGCCCTAATTATTGCCTACAAGGTTGACAATTAACAGCGTAGGAGTGATGAACGACCTCGAGTCTGGTGTGACCATTGCAACAAGCCACGCCATACTCGTGAGACTTGTTGGAAACTTCATGGCAAACTGACTAATTGGAAGAGCAGTAAGCAAGGAGAAAAGAGCCATTGTGGGGTCCCTACTGCCAATGGGGTTGATACTGGTCCCTTTAACAAAGAACAAATCGATCAACTCTTGCAGCTATTAAAATCCAATTCCTCATCTGGTATTCCTAGTATTTCCTTGGCACACACAGGTAGAAAACCTAATGCCCCTTCTTGTCTTCATTTCTCTCCATGGGTTATAGATTCCGGAGCCTCCGATCATATGACTAGTCCTTCTCATTTTTTTAATACCTATTCTCCTTGCTCTAGCAATGAAAAAATTAGAATTGCTGATGGTAGTCTTTCCCCCATTGCAGACAAAGGGCTTATTAAACTAACTGAGAATATTAATCTCACCTCTATCCTTCATGTTCCTAACTTAGTCTGCAATCTTTTGTCTGTTAGTAAACTATGCAAAAATTCTAATTGTCGTGTTACTTTCTTTGACTCTCATAGTGAATTTCAGGACCAGACATTGGGGACGATGATTGGGCGTGCTAGGATGATTGAAGGTCTTTACTACTTTGATGAAATCTCTATTGGTAATAAACAAGCTCAGGGCTTGAGTAGTACTAATTCAATTCCTGTTCTAGACACAATTATGCTATGGCATCTTAGACTTGGCCATCCTAGTTTTGTCTATTTGAAACATTTATTTCCTGATTTGTTTAAAGAAATAGATTATTCACTTTTTCAATGTGACAGTTGCATCTTGGCAAAAAATCATCGTTCTACATATTTACCAAGAACTTACCATGCTTCCAAACCTTTTTATATAATTCATAGTGATGTTTGGGGTCCATCCAAAATTTCTACTCTTTCTGGAAAACGATGGTATGTTACCTTTATTGATGATCATACACGTTTGTGCTGGATTTATTTGATGCAAAAAAAATCTGAAGTGGAATACTTATTCAAAAATTTTTACACTATGATTGAAAATCAATTTCAAACCAAAATTGGTATTTTACACTCTGACAATGGCACTGAGTATTTTAATGAGCACTTGGGGGATTTTTTGAAAACAAAAGGTATTCACCACACATCTACTTGTCGGAATACTCCTCTACAGAATGGCATTGCTGAACGTAAAAACAAACATTTACTCGAAGTCGCCCGTGCCATAATGTTTTCTATGCATATTCCGAAATATTTATGGGGTGAAACTGTTTTAACGGCGTCCTATTTGATAAATATGATGCCTACTAAAGTATTAAAGTACAAAACCCCGCTTGAGTGCTTGAAAGAAGTGTTTCCCCACACTCGGTTACATTCGGATCTTCTTATCAAAGTTTTTGGATGTACTGTGTATGTTCATATACCTAATCACTTTCGTTCCAAACTTGACCCTAGGGCTGTCAAATGTGTTTTTTTGGGTTATGCCTCACATTTTAAAGGTTATAAGTGTTATGATCCTCACACAAAAAAATTCTTTATCAGTATGGATGTTTCGTTTTTTGAAAAACAACATTATTTTTCCCAAAATTCTCTTCAGGGGGAGAAACATGGAGTTGAAGATAATTTTTGGGATGTTTTTGTCCCACTTCCAAACGCAATTTGTCCTACTCAAGAGCCACATGGTTCTACTAATGGTCACTTAGGAGATTCTGGTTCTAGTTCTGGTTCTAGTTCTTTAGTGCCCAGTGAAAAGGTTTCTCGTCCAGGGGGAGAAGTACTACAAACTGATCATCATGATCTAAATTCTGAGCTTCAGGTTTATACTAGGCAGAGATTTCATCAAAGGAACAAAGACCTGAATATCAACTCTGCACAAAACTAGTTTGAAAACCCGAGCAATGGCATTGTAAGTTCAAGAAATCCCATTTCAACTTCTAGTTTACTTCCTTCAACTGTGTTCAATAGTTCCCCAGTTGATTCTTCTACTATTCCTGATCTCGATGTTCCTATAGCCATTAGAAAAGGTGTCAGAAGTTGCACTAAGTATCCTATTGCAAAATATCTCTCTTACCATAGACTATCAAAAAATCATAAAGTTTTCATATCTAGGATTTCACACTTGTTTGTTCTAAGGAATATACAAGAAGCTTTGGATGATCCAAATTGGAAATTAGCAGTCATAGAGGAGATGAATGCTCTGAGGCGAAGTGGCACTTGGGAGATAGTTTATTTGCCCAAAAGCAAGAAAATAGTAGAGTGTAAATGGGTGTTTACAATAAAGTGTAAGGCTGATGGGAGTGTTGATAGGTACAAAGCTAGACTTGTGGCTAAGGGCTTCACCCAGACTTATGGAATTGACTACCAGGAGACCTTTGCTCTTGTTGCTAAAATAAACTCTATCAGAGTCCTATTGTCTCTTGCAGTAAATTCAGATTGGCCTCTACACTAGCTTGATGTTAAAAATGCGTTTCTTAATGGTGATCTTGAAGAAGAGGTCTTCATGAGTTTGCCTCCGGGATTCGAAAAGAAACTTGGGAGTGACAAAGTATGTAGACTGAAGAAATCCTTGTACAGTCTCAAACAGTCACTAAGAGCATGGTTTGAACGCTTTGGAAAGGCAGTTACCAGTTATGGCTTCCTTTAGAGTCAGACAGATCACACTATATTTTATAAATAGTCAAAAGTTGGTAAAGTTGCAATTTTGATTGTTTATGTTGATGACATTATTTTAACTGGTGATGATGAGACAGAGTTAGCAACCCTTAAGCAGAAACTTGCGAAGGAGTTCCAAATTAAGGACCTGGGAAGTCTAAAATACTTTCTTGGGATGGAGTTTGCAAGATCCAAAGAAGGTATATTTGTCAATAAGAGAAAATATGTTCTTGATCTTCTTGGAGAAACAGGTTTGCTCCGTTGCAGGATGTCAGAGACTCCCATTGAGCCTAATGTGAAACTACAGACTGCTAAAGCTGATGAAGTGCAGGACAGAGAACAATATCAAAGACTTGTGGGCAGGTTAATTTACTTGTCTCATACGCGGCCTAATATTGCTTTTGCAGTTAGTATGGCAAGTTAGTTTATGCACTCACCAGGGTCAAAGCATTTCGAGGTGGTCTATAGAATCCTAAGGTATCTAAAAGGGACACCTGGCAAAGGGTTAATGTTTAAGAAACACGGTCACCTGCAAGTTAAGATTTACACTGATGCAGATTGGGCAGGAAGTGTTGATGATAGGAGATCTACCTCGCGCTACTGTTCTTTTGTTGGGGGTAATCTAGTCACCTGGCGAAGCAAAAAACAAAATGTAGTGGCTAGAAGTAGTGCAGAAGTAGAGTTTAGAGCTGTTGCCCATGGAATTTGTGAGGGAATGTGGATCAAACGAATACTTGAAGAACTGAAGTTTCCTCATTCAATACCTATAAAAGTCTATTGTGACAACAAGGCTGCCATCTCTATAGGTCATAATCCAGTGTTGCATGACCATACAAAACATATAGAGGTGGGCAAACATTTTATCAAGGAGAAGATCGATGTTGGAGTAATATGCATGCCATACCTCCCAACAACTGAACAAATTGTTGATGTTCTAACTAAGGGTCTTCACAAGAAGCAGTTTGATAAACTTATTGGCAAGCTGGCTATGGACGATATCTACAAACCAGCTTGAGGGGGAGTGCTGGAATTATGCTCAATTAAGGCTGATCTCTAAGATCAGTGTTTTATGTAAATATTGTGTAAATATAAAAAGGGAATAATGTAAATTAGGATAGTAGGATGCTGTCTATTTTTTCTTTCCTTCTTTACTAATAATCCTCTCCTTATAAGAGGATATTGTACACATTCATTCATTATTCAATCAAGACATTGTCTTTGATAATTTCTAAGTGGAAGTTTGAGTTACTTTCTTATACGAATCAATAAATTTGAATATTGTGAGTATATGATGGATTTTGGCCCAGAGGGCACTTTAATTTCATTATAAAGATGATGGCAATATTGTTGTAATTTATTTGAAATGTTGCATGTCAAATGAATATGTTCATTGCAGGCTTGCTATCCCCTATTGGAGTCTTTGCCTTCTTAGAGGGTAGTGTTGATCACGGCCCCCCTAAATTTTGGGGTGTGATAAGAACATACTATAGTGGCGACTGTGGAGGCATATTTAGAAAAAAAGGCAAAGAGTGTTGCAACAACTTAAAGAGGAACTCGCGCTAGCTCAGAACCGCATGAAGCAGTATGTGGATAGAAGGAGGAGTGAAAGGGAGTTTGATGTGGGGGAGAGAGTATATTTAAAGCTTAGGCCAGCTAATCTCAAGACAATTGCTCGAGGGAAGATAACCAAATTGAGCCCTATGTACTATGGACCGTACCTAATTGAAGCTAAGGTGGGAAAAGTGGCATATAAACTATAACTACCTAAGGAGTCAATGATTCACCCAGTCTTTCACGTCTCTTTACTCAAGAGATTAGTGGGGACACAATAGGTGGCTTGCAGCCTACCTCAACTGTTGAGAGAAGTGGATGTGACAGCAGAACCTAGCTCAATACTAGACAAGAGAGTTTTGAAACAAACATGGAGCCCTTATCCTACAAGTGCTGGTGAAATGGTCCAACCTCCATCACAACAACAACACTTGGGAATATTTGTCTGACTTATTTAGGCAATTTCCCCAAGCAGCCAGCCTACTCAGCATTTCTTGAGGACAAGAAAAGTCTCAAGCAGGGGGGAAATTTGTCACAGTATAAGTACATAGAGGGAGAATGTCCCATGCAAGTGGCATGGCCTTCACGTGCAAACAGTTAGAGAGTTGGATAGTTAATTCTAGAAGGGATAACACTGTAAATAAAGCTTTCCTTTGGCGGGAGCATGCAGCCATGGGATCCTCTATATAAAGGACCCGATTACTTGTAATGAGGCATGCTGAAAATTGAATTCAAATTCATTCTGATTTCTCTCTTCTCTCTCTCATTTCTATTTGTCCTTCTTCAATTCTCTAGAATTCTTCATGAATTCTCGACAATTACTGTCAGATCTCTCAAGATCTGACACACTTGTGCCACAAGTAGTTCTAGATTGACATTTAGGATTAGCGTCGAGATAAATATAGCCAAGTTAAAATCGAGTTTTCCATGCTAGATGCCACACACACCTGCTCAAGTGGTAGTGGCAAGACATAATTGCTTGTGGCAGGAGCAATTACGTGTTTGATCTATAAGCACTTGTACCGCAAGCATTTCTAGATTTACATTTAGGATTTCCTAAGTTAAAAAAAAAATTAGGTGAGTTAAAACCACTGGTGCCACCATCAGTTTTAACTTACCTACATATTTTTCGTTGACGCCTCAAAAAAAATTCTGTCAGTTTAGAACAGCTCGTTAGGTTAGACCCATAACTGCCTGTACCATGAGTGGTAATGTCTTGCCATTGCCACATGTGGCATCTGGCATGTCAAAACCGATACTAGATTGATAAATATTTCCAAACCAATACTGTTTCAGTCATATTCTATTGAAATAATATTATTTAAAAAAACTAGTAAAATGCCATAAAACAATAGAATACTAATAAGGTAAATAATTCATTCAATAACTGTGTGTCTTTTCATCAATTATGTTAAATTTAATCTGGATTAATAGATTTTAGAATCAAGATATCCTTCATTTAAGTTTAATTAGGTTGGAAAGAAAATCACTAGAAGCAGAAAATTCACTCGCCCCTGGTCCCCTGTACATGTGGAAAGAATTCAATAAAGTGGATCACGTCAACACCTATCAAACAAAAGTAAAAGAAAAAAAAAAAGAAAAAAAAAAGAAACAGAAACTAAGACAAGTTATTAAGAGATAAGTGTAATGGGCATGCTATGAGTCTTTCTCTTCTAGGAAGTTAGGTCACACTTAAAAAAATCATACCAATTAACCCCAATTCTACTTCTTCCAAATTTTTGTGAGTTGAAACATTGAGAAATCGTTTAGTTTTTAATGTCTCTTTTGAGTTTTGATTATTTAAGTTTCTAGTCGATCAGTTAATAGTTGATACCACATGCTAGTCTCGACATTGTCTTTGCATTTGGGCAAAGGATGCATGCCTTACAACAAGGATTAAATAGATCAAGAAACTCCAAAGTACTGTTGGAAATAAGGATAGCAAGATTGAAAGATAATGCATTCTGCGCTATAACGCATTCTGCAGAAGGATAGCAAGATTGAAAGATAACGCATTCTGCGCTATAACGCATTCTGCAGAAGGATAGCAAGATTGAAAGATACCTGCCTATTATTATCATATAGCTTCACTTAAGTCCGTTTAATCACACTTAATCAAATAGAAACTAATACCGCCTCAGATTTTAGCAGAAATATGTCAAATAATTGGCAAACACTTGTATGATGTTCTAGTAGAATATAAGTAAACACGGCATCTCTTGCAGTGAAAACAAATGAATGTTGAAGTTTTAATCTCTTTTTTGCATGTTAGTTGGTAGTGTGCTTCTAAAGAGGAGAACAGATGATGCAACAAAGCAGCAAACTACAAAGTAATTATCACATGAATGAGCACGATCTTACCACTGCCCAAATTTTCTATTTATGCAGCCAATCCCTGAGGCCAGAGTACACGTAAGTTTTTCATTGAACTGAAATTCAGAGAGCTTATTCAGCTTCCTAACCTCTGGAGGAATGCTGCCCTCAAAATTATTATTAGAAAGCAACCTGGAGATAAGATTTAATTTAGTCCGTGCTCAAAATTTTTAGCCTAAAGAAGCAAGAGAAATAAATAAATGACCAAAAGCAAGTATATCCATAAACAATGAACTCACAAGTGTCTCAGTGATTGCAGTCCTCCTAATTCTGCTGGAATAACTCCACTCAAGTTATTATTTCTCAAGTCCAATACCTCCAGCATTGAAAGTCCTCCAATCTCTTTAGGGATGACACCAGAAAAATGGTTATTCCAAAGTGCACTGTTAACCAAAGAAAAAGACACAAAGAACCATAAAAAATCATAGAATTCAGAAAATGAGCAAGGCAAATTATCAAAGCAGAACATCTAGTTGCTAGCCATATTTATCAGTCATCTAAAGAAAATATAGACAGCTTTTAACTTCAAATTAGTTACAAAACTTCACATATTTTTACATGTTATAATTGACTCAAAGAAACAACAATATATCAAGCCTTAATCCCAATAGGGGGGAGTCAGAGAAAAAACAAGGAAAAAAGAAAAAAAGAAATCTACCTGGAAGACCTAACATGCAATAAAAGCATGAACACTGATAAGTTTGAGGCTCCACAGTGGTAAACTAAAGAGGGGGCTTGAGAGATAGGCTTAAAAATGATATCAAATCATTCATCCTCGACTACAACAACCAGAAAAGGGATTGATAAATTGAAGAGGGGGCTTGAGAATAGGCTAAAAATGTATCATATCATTCAATTTTTATTACAACAACCAGAAAAGGGATCAATTCCACTTGCATTCAGAATGAAATCCATAAAATCTACAAATAATAATGCACATTTGTGAATTAAACATGACATTTATGTGTACAAGATTTTGTCAAAGCAATTTCTAATGCATGGTATAAATTTTATGGTTACCCCTGACTGCTCCTCTGTCTTGTTTAGAAAAATCATTAGAGGGCACCAAGACAGTTCAATCCACATTCATGTGAAGTACACAGAAGCTACTAAGAACCACACATCCATATCCCACCCAACAGGCATATCCTCTCCCTCCCTCCCTTGGTAAAATATTAAAGAACACCAAGACAATAAAATCCATATCCATGTGAAGTATACAGGAAGTCAGGAACTACTAAAAATCTTACTGCCACGACGCAGTTCTACATTGGTAGTTTATTGAGGAGATCTTGGGTACATTACTTGGTCTCATGAACCCAATAGCTACTAGCACTTTTGGGTGAAGACCCGTGGCATTACAACAGGTTGACCAAAAAACCAGTCAAAAGTCCAGACTGTATGTATGGTTTTTGAAGTCATTGGCAACAAATTGCATGAAATAATCAAGCTAGAAAGAAAAAAACACCCAATTGAGAACATAAAGTCACAAGAATCAAGAAATCCTTACAGAGATGTCAGGTGAGAAAGCTTCCCAATCTCTGGGGCCAGTTTCCCTTCCAAAGAAAGCCCACTGAGTTGCCTACATAAAATCAGTTAGGGTAGATACTGAATCAAATCAAATTGTACAATATAAAATCCTGGAAATCAAACCAAATAAAGATCATGACTTTCTAATCACAATAAGTCACAACTTGAGGAGATTCAACACATTTTTCCACTAGTTGAAAACAAGAGATGGAAGCAAATGGAAACTCTGGGCAAACACATCAGGAACTCACAGAATTCGCACTTTATCATCGACACAATGAACGCCTGACCACATGCATGGATCACTATCATTTGGATTCCAATTTGCAAAAGTGCCATAAGGATCATAATCCACTCTGGCACGAAATCCCAGTAATGCCAATCCTGCATTTTGATTGTAGTTACAATCAATAGAAATAAGCAATATTCAACAAAGGGTTCTGATGTGTTTACTAGATTGGCCAACAAGTAAAAGCATAAATTACCTTCAGAAGTAAGAGACCAACATCCTTGAATATCCAAAACGAGAATCAAAACAACAGAACATGATAGCTGGAATCTATAATTGTTCCAGCTAACCCCCATTGCTCGGAAAACCATATGTGGCAGAGGTTGAGGCGGTTGATAGCCAGAACTCTATTCCTAGTCGCCAGGATTTTGTTTTGAACAAAACATCCTGACTGAGATTGCCCGGAGATGTAACAAATTAAGAATAATAACAACTACTACGACAGTTTGTTGTATGTACGAATAAGGCTGTATATATATTTTACCTATAAGAAATTGCTGTTGGATACAAACTATCTTACAAAGAAGACAACCTTAGCGGTCCTCGCCCAACTAATCACCAAATTGGGGTCCCTGTCTTCTGAGGTTTTTTGGGTATGTTATGGCAATTCCCTTTCCAATCAAGAAACTATCACTGAGGTTCAAAATCAAAGCTGAAATTCACAAAAGAAAGGCAAAAAAAAGATGATTAATTTCACAATCTAAGCGTAAAAGATGAAATGTTCCTCCAAACGAGTGCTTCGCAAGTAAGAATACGAAAGAATCAAACAAAAAAGTGACTGATAGAATTCCCTCATGAGCAAGCAATCCACGGAAAGTAAAAGCACATAAAGTGTAAACAGAGACACAAAGAGAGAGAGAGAGAGAGAGAGAGAGAGTAAATTTACCGGAAGTAAGGGGGCAAAAAGGGCAGTCAATGATGAAATTAATTGCTGGTGATTGTTCAAAGTAAAATGGGTTCGGTGCTCTGCTGGGTACACGGATGAGCATTCTTGAAGAAAAAGGAAGAGCAGCAAGGTGGAGGTTGATGATGATGATGATGATGATGATGGGTTGGTGAGGGTTGGGACTACAAGTGCAGCAAACAAAAGGAAAATATACATTTACTAAAACTAAGAATAGTTTGTTGGGTTGTTTTGTTGGCTGCCCTTTTCAGGATGATCTCAGAAGAGGAACCTCTCTGATAGAGAGATTTTTATGGGAGAGGGGCAGGAGAAGGCCTCCTTGTCCCCCAAAAATATGTGCAGTGTGCTGTTTGTTTGTGTCTCTCTGTGGAAACCTTATGATTGTCGAACAGGGGAAAGTGGGGTCTGGTTTTACTCAATCCTCCCTTGATTTTGCAATTTTGTTTTTGTTCGTTGTTTTTGATATCCTGACATCCATCCATTTCTGATCATTCTAACTCCTAATTTATATTTTGAAATTACAGAACGTGGTTTCCATCGTTATACTTTTAATTTTAGTAGAAAAGATAAATCGTAAATGAAAATTTTATCTCACTGCGTAGGGTAAAGAGTCAAACCCATAATTTACTAATAAGAATTCTAATTTATCATGATCCAACTACTTGATCTATATCCTAAAAATCCTTAATTTATATTTTCTATTATGTCTAAGTGTCATTATAAAATTTAAAAAATAATAATTATTTGACCTAAATATTTAACCCAAATAAACTTTGCCCAATTTTTTTTTATCGCATTTCAAATTCAATCCCCCCCGGGGCCGAAAACAAAGATGTTAGATTTGTCTTCTTATCTTAAATTTAGTCTTAAATTTGATTTATTCAGATTCATTGGAAATAAGGTGAAGTCCTTAGATACTCTCGCCTAAAATTTCACAATTGAGTTGTTTGGAATTTTTTTTAATTTTAGACATGTTATTGTTAACGCCAAGTCCAGAGTCGATCCTATAGTAAGGCCAGTTAGGCGGCCGCCTGGGACCCCCAAATTAGGAGGGCCCCAAATTTTAAAAATCTATTATTTATATAAATTTTTATTTTTTAATAATAAATATTTTATTAAAAAATTAAATACAAAATATAATTTGATAAAAATATCAATGATGATAAAACAAAATCTATTGAAAAATCCTTTAAAGTTTATTATTTTATGTACACAATTGATCAAGTCATTTCTTTACTTCAAAATAGGTTTGAGTAATTTGGAATATATGAAAAAAATTTATGCAATTTTAAGAAATTAAAATCAATGGATGAAGATGTCTTAAAAGGATATTGTTTAAATCTTAAAAATGTTCTTAAATTTGATGGACTTTCTAATGTAAATGGTTTAGATTTATTTTTAGAATTAAGAGTGTTAAGAGAAACTTTTTAAAAGAAAAAAATGGTATATTGAAAATTCTTCACTACATCAAAATAGTTGATTATTTTCCAAATACATATATTGCTACTTATAGAATATTATTTACAATTCCAGTTTCAGTGGCTTGTGCTGTGAAAAAATTTTTAAAATTAAAATTGATAAAGTCATATTTGAGGTTAATTATGTCTTAAGAAATATTAAATAGATTAGCTATATTATCCATTAAACATGGTTTATTAGATAAACTTAATTATGGAGATTTAATCAATGATTTTGTATCTCAAAAGGCAAGAAAATTTAATTTTACATAAAACTAATTATAGTTCAACGCATATTTGTGGAATAAAATTTGCTCATTATTGGTGAACTCTACCTTTTTAATGTTATCAGTTTAATACTTTATTTTATTTTCTTCTATAGGAAAATCAGGAATGTATAGTTTTTTACTCGAGGTGCATTAACCTTCTTAGAGTTTCAAGAAAAAATTAGTTTTATTTTTTCTTTGTTTATTGTAGTAGGTTGTTTAGCATTTTTTAATCTTTGAGATATTATATTTTAGTTAAAAATTTACTATCATTAAGAAATTATCAGATTTTGTAGTTGATGGAACTTCAATTTTTTTTTGATTTAATGAAATGATAAAAAATTTTAGTAAAAAAATATATTATTTATTTTTTTATAAAAAAATTAATACTCTTAAGAAGGTTTCGATAAATTTTTTCGCCTAGAGACCCCAAATTGGTTGGGCCGGCTCAGACGCCAACATTACTTCAATAACATGATCATGTATATAAATATGGTTAGTATTAGAATATTATATGTAAAGTATAAGATTTGGTATTGTGAGAAAAGAAGAATTTATTAGGAAGAAAGAATATGGATTACTTGAATAATTATTTTTTAGTTGTAGAACTTAAAAACAATAATACGAGAGACTCATAAGATTATAAAAAGTAGTGTTAGTAATAGAGTAAGAATAGGAACGAAGCGGGCCTGCCCATCCTTGACCCCAAATTCTAATATCTAATCTCATACCTAGGTGGGGATTTTCCCTTATACCTATCTCAATGGGGGTGCAAGGTGCGATCGAAATGCCCTCAACTTGGTCAGTTTTGCTAAAAAAAAGTTCAAGTATATATTTTCATATATATATATATATATATATATATAGGGATAAGACAAAACTCAACCCTAAATCAATCCTTTATAAAGTAAATAAAATAGACTGATTTCAAATCGAATGAATGGATAGAATCATACACAGAAACTTAAAACAAATCAAAAACAAAGAACACAAACGATTTACTGTGATTCACCCGTTAAAGAGGGCTACGTCCATGTTGAGCTCCGGCAAAGGGAGTTCATTGCACTATAGGGATAAAATCTGATTATAGCCACCGATTACAAATAAAGAACACTCTCAGATCTCACTGTACAAAAACCGACTCTCAAATTAAAACAGCCCCATAACCACAAGCTAAAGATTAGAGGCTTACACCTTAGAGAGAAAACGAACAGAGCATTTATACACAAAGAATGAATTAGAGAATGATTGAATAAACCCCAATGGAAGCAGATAATCGGAAGCTGTCCCACTACCCATCTTGAGGCGATTGTAGCTGATATAAAGAAGACTCAAGCGGTGCAGATTGCATCGTATAAAGGCATAGCAAAGCATCTACGATCGGGGAAGAGGCAGACTAAAAGACAAAAAGAAGCACACCAAGGGAAACGGTAAAGGCAGTTGCCATTTTGGCCTTCCACCCAGGGCCCAAAACGTTACTATTTTGGGTAGCCATGGGAGTTGCCAAAAGACCTTCCTGCCCTTCAGCAAAACGTTGCCGTTTGAAGCTTCACTTAAATACAATAATCTCCACCTTGAAACTTCAATCATTAAGGGACAATCCTCCAACAGTGCAGCAAGCTACAACCTTAGCCATCATTACTCATGTTGGTTGATCTTTCAACCAACTGTGACATGCAATAAGTCCAAATAATGTTTGAACTTGGCTGCAGTCACAATTTTTGTCCCCATATCAGCTAGGTTGTTTTCTGTAAGGACCTTTTGAATAATTACATTTTCTTTGGCTACTTGGTCCCTTACAAAATGGTACTTAACATCTACATGTTTGGTTCTTTCATGATATACAGGGTTCTTACACAAATGAATGACACTCTGACTATCACAAAATACTATAACTTTACCTTGTAACATATGAACTTCTTTCAGTAAACCTTGAAGCCAGATGGCTTCTTTGAAAACATCAGTGACAGCCACATATTCTGCCTCAGTGGAAGACAGTGCAACCAAAGGCTACAGTTGTGACTTCCAGCTGATGCAATTTGCTCCTAAGGTAAAGAAGAAAGCAGTTGTAGATTTTCGAGAGTCCCTGTCACCAACAAAGTCAGAGTCCATATATCCAACAAGATCAAAAACATCACATTTCCTTTTATAAATTAACCCAACATCAATGGAGCCATTAATGTATCTTAGCAAGTACTTTAAAGCATCCCAATGAATTTTACCAAAATTAGACATGAATCTACTGAGTAGATAAATTGAAATTGTTAGATCAGGCCTGATACTAATCATTGAGTACATAATGGTTCCAATGACATTAGCATATGGGATTTTTTCCATTTTAAGCATTTCAGAATAAGATATAGGACATTGTTTCTTGGATAAAATGAAGTGACCAGCTAAGGGAATATTCACCGATTTACAACCAGACATGCCAAACTTTTGTATAGATTTTAACAAATAATCATGTTGATAAATTTTCAGACAAGAGTTACTCCTATCCCTTTTAATAATCATTCCTAAATTTTTTCTAGCAGGCCCTAGGTCTTTCATATCAAAGTTTATATTTAACAAAGATTTTAACTCATATATTTTAGACTTAAACTTGCTAATTAATAAAATATCATCAACATATAGCAGCAAGTAAATGGGAGTATTAGATAACATGAAATAAGAACAATTATCATATTTACTTCTGACAAAACCAATCCCAGTTGTAAAGTTGTCAAATTTTTTTATACCATTGTCGTGGGGATTATTTTAACCCATATAAAGACTTTTTTAACAAACAAACATGATCAAGATGTTTTTTGTTAACATAACCAACAGACTGTTCCATATAAATTAGTTCTTCTAAATCTCCATGCAAGAAGACAGTTTTAACATCTAGCTGTTTTAATTATAAATCATACTGAACAATTATTGCAAGCATCATTCGAATGGTTTTAAATTTAACAATATGAGAAAATATTTTAGTATAATCAATGCCTTCCCTTTGGGTAAACCCTTTAACTACTAGTCTAGCTTTAAACCTTAAGGGATCAGTGGGTAACATACCTTCTTTGACTTTGAATAGCCACTTACACTTTACCAGCTTTTGCTTCTAAGGTCTTGGGACCAATTCCCAAGTGTTATTGGTTATCAAGGAGTTCATCTCTTCGTCCATAGCTTACTGCCATTTCAAATCGTCATGGGAGCTGACAGCCTCCTCATAGGAGGTAGGCTCACTATTCCTCATCTCCATACCTGCCACTAAGGCATAGTAAACTAAATCTGAGTAGGAATATCTTACAGGAGGCCTTATAGTCCTCCTATTTCTGTCTCTTGCCAGTTGATAGTCCCTTATATAACACCCAAATTTCTCGAGAGTGTTATAACTTAGGATTTCAGGAATATAAAATTTTTCATATCACAATAACTGTCATACATCACACAATATCCCAAAAACCCTAATTTTCACATTCTCAGCTTAACAAACCTAATAATCGAATAACTAAGACATGCGTTAAAATCTCGAATGCGGAAACTAGATCGAACCTGATATGGTTCATAACCATAATACTTTATTTATCATAAAATTGTTCAAGACGTCTACAAAATATATTACATGGACATCATCAAGTGATAACTGAACATCTTAAACATATCCAAAATTACATAGGTTCGCACAAAAATATGCTAATCATGCTACAGACAGTAAATTAAGCTTATTCTTCAGCTAGCTCATTTCCCTTAGAGCCGCTCGTCGAATCTAGAACGTTTGAATATTCTAAGGATTGAATATTCTAAGGACATAGTCCAATTAGAAGATGAATCTTCTAGTGAGAAACTCCAAAAACAGTTTATATCGATGCATAATCGGGTATAAAATGTTAGAAAACATTGATCTGATCATACGCAGCGGAAAATAAAAACTGATTTTATTGGTATCACGTTTTTCAAATCTTACGGTTAAATCGAAGACATAAAACAAAAAGTTACCTCGAAACGAAATCTGATTTCGTTGCCGATAACCCGCCTGATATCTCCCACGCGTGAGATGCCGAGTCGGTCCACCCAAAATCGTCAAGACTTCAATAGACTTAAGAGAAAAAGGGATTCGGAAATTTTCTCTAAAATTTCCGTTTTGATTCAACTAAATTGATTCATTGGATTTCGGGTTTAATGTTATATTTATAGACAAGAAACCCTAAAACCCTAAATGCTATTGGGCCGGGCTTTAGGTGCTAGCAAAAAGCCCAAACCAAATTAATAATTAAATAAATAATCATATTACTTATTTAATTATTCTTATTTCTTAAATAATTGCATTTATAATTTAGTAATTCCATAATTACTAAATTTGTCCCCTTTTTCTTTTAAAAACGATTTCTATTGGGTGGGACTTTCTAGGTTCACAATTAAATTGGCAACGAGAATTAATCAATTATTAATTCTCGTAAATCACGAGTGACATCTAGCAATATGTCATGATTATCCAATTTAATGTGAAGCGAGAATGTGAACCTTACATTACGGTGTCCTGCAATACAGTCCCTCTATCATACTATATCCCAACGAGATATGAGATCACGGTCAGTAGGTCAAATCTCTCGATCTCGTCGTATGACCAAATCCAATAATCACATTTGACTAATATGACACAACCTCTACGGAATCCAAATTCCGTCGTTATATTACCTTGGCCAAGGATTTATCGTCAAGTGACCACTGGATTGCATAGGATATCTTCCTCGTATATCTCGAGATGATAGATTCCATGTCTGATGCACACATACCTCGTGTGTCACTGAACTAGGCACATAGATACGTACGGCTATCCCTGATTAGGACAACCATATAATATCGTTGATATCCTAATCCACTAACACACAGATATCCATGTCATCTCAGGTCTAAGGACTAATGCAAATCCGTAGTTAATATTAAATCATTGACCCGTGAGATAAAACCCATGTGATTCAATATTAATAGTCCCGTTCAGTGAACTCGTTCCTATAACGAGCACCCACTCGTCTTTCTTCTGTATCTTATACAAAGTGGTACGAGACCCACCAATCTTGTCTTTCGGTATCTTATACTGAACAAGGAGGAAGACGATGTGCCGGCCTTTACGAGTTACTAATTATCCAAGTTAGGAACTCTATGGCCAGGAACATATTTATAGTATAACATATTGTGGATTATCCGTCTCGATTATTCTTAACAATTAAGAATGGTATCCACACCTTATTATACTAAAGGATATTTATATGTTCAATTCAAATCATATTGCAAATTAAATTAAACATAAAACTTGCCATTAAATAAGGTTTAAAGAATTACAAGATCAAGCCCTATTGTGTCACTAGAACTGGTCTTAAGGGCTTATATCTAACATAAAATGTATGAGAAGACAACGAGAACTACTCTGAAGTGCCTCGTGAACATGTCAGCCTCCTCCAATAAGAGCTTTCTCAATGGCGCACGCATAGCGCCTCTTGGGAGGTCCCTAACCATTTCACTTCGGCCCGACCTCATAGAACTCATGCAAGCACCACATCCGTTGTTCCTTAGACTCACGGTCTTCCCCACGAGAGTTTTCTCGATGGCGCATGCATAACGCCTCTCGGGGGATATCCGACTTTTGCCCTTGGCTAACAACAAATAGGTACAACAGTATGACCACACAAATTTTATAAATGCAACAGTTAAAAAGCTAATAGCATATATTTTTCAGAAAAATACATTTCATATATACAACATGATTTCACGTAAGAGAATAACAAGAGTCTATGTATAAGAACTTCACAAAACACATCTCATGCAGTAGAAGTTTCTCATAAGAGAAGAAAAAATAAAATTTGGAGTATAGGAGTCTCACCTTGTTGGTTTATCTCTTGGACGGTATAATTTCACAGCAAACGGCCTAGGTTTCTACAGAAAACACGGGTTTTGGTAAACCAACCTCAAATATTTTTACATAGGGTTGAAGGTTATTAAAGTAGGGACATAATTGAAAAATTTGAAGGAAAATGGGCTCCTCACGTGCCCTCACGTGCCCCCGGAAGGTGGCTCATGCGCCTTCACGCGCAGCCATTTCCGGCGCGTGTATCTCACGCACTGCTACCAGATTTCGGACAACATTGCGTTGTTTTTATATTTCGACCATATCTCCCTCGTTTTAACTCCGATTCGACCCCCGTTTGAACCTACGCGACCCTCTCTTCCCCCTCTACAGGATTATAAAAAAATGGACTTATCTCGCTTTTTTTATGACTGATTTTGGCAAACTCCGACGAAGGCTCGTAACTCCGACAAGGCTCGTTCTCCCTGGCTTCTCCTTCGATTTCTTCCTGCCTTCTTGTCGAACTTTTTCCTCTCTCTCTAGAACAAGCTCCTCCTCTTAGAGTGCCTCAACTCTCAAGTTTGCTTGGAATGATTTGAGAACAACTCATGGTGCCTATTTGTAGATTTCTTAAGCCAATCACATTATGCCACCTGTCATAATCTAAGCCATGGACTCCAAAGACTCAAAGATGTAATTGAATGGCTTTTGAAATCTAAAGCTAGAATGAATTTAACTTTTGAAATCCAAGCTAATTCCCCCAACTTCTCCCAAATAATATTTTGGCCCTTATTTCAAGTCCTTATCTTTAATGTTTTACCACATAAGCTCTTAATTTTATCCTTATTTCGTTTGGATAATTCTCTAATTACAATTACACCCTCAAACATCAAATTTATCGAGATACTTAAAATCTCAAAATTAATAACTCTGAATTACTCGATATGTACTATTTCCCGAAGCCCCTTACCATCATTCGACTATTTTAGGCTACAACTTAGTTTAACCGAAAAACCGTCTCTGATTTAATTTCTTTCAGCATCTCGAGACGCTCGTAAAAAATATACCTTTATTCTCAGGTATCTAAGATCTAGGGCACTTCTTGCAACTGATTTGGTTACTCGTTGCTATTTCAAACATATTTTTTGGTATTTTAAACTCACTTAATATACGTGTAATCTTCACAAAAATATGGGGTATTATACCTTAAGTTCTGTTGAGGAAAGTCATATTGCTCTTCCTTACCTTCAGGGACTACAGATGGCTTCTCTTGATCACTTTCATGATCAAAGGGTAGGTCAATTTCGGGGTTAGAAACATCTAAGGAGGAAGTAGCCGGCAGATCAGGAACGACTGCCGGTTGCTCCACCTCATTTTGGGTATTACCAGTTATAAGAAAATCATCTGGGGTGCTAGGTGTGGGATAGTCTTCCAAATTTTTCGATTTACAAGAAAAAATGGATTCATTGAATATAACATCTCTGTTTATTATTATCTTAACTCCATCTGAACTCCTATCCCACAACCTATATCCTTTGGTACCATCTTGATACCCCACAAAAACACATTTGATGGATCTAGGATCCAACTTTCCCACTGATTGGTGGGCATAAGCCTCACAACCAAAAACTTTGAGGTAATTAAAATTTAGTTTTCTGCATGTCTATTTTTCTTCAGAACATTTTAAGTTTAACATAGTGGAAGGGCTACGGTTTATCAAGTGAGCGGCAGTGGAGAGGGCTTCTCCCCAAAAAGTTTTTGGTAAGACAGTTGTAAACAGAAGACACTTTACCTTCTCTAAGAAAGTCATGTTCATTCTCTCAGCCACCCCATTCTGTTGGGGTGTGTTTCTGATGGTTTTATGCCTTACAATGCCATGAGAGTCACAAAACTCATCAAAGTCTCTATTACAGAATTCTAATCCATTGTCAGTTCTTGGAGTTTTAACCCTCTTGTCAAATTGGTTTTCTACTAAAACTTTCCATGTTTTAAATTTTTCTAAAGTCTGATCCTTAGTTCTAAGAGGAAAAACCCAAACCTTCCTTATAAAGTCATCCACAATGGATAGAAAATATATGTTCCCACCGAGAGTAGGCTTTTGAGAGAGACCCCACAAGTCAACATGCACATACTCTAAGCATACATTTGCCAGGTGAGTTCCTTCATGGAAACTCATCTTGTGTTGCTTGCTTAGAATGTATGACTCACAAAAGTTCAAAGGGTCTGTAGGCACTGGACCAAAGTAGCCTTGGTTTGACAGAGCCTTCAGACCTTTCCGGCTCATGTGACTAAGTCTCAAGTGCCAGAGATCTGTCTTATCAGCTTTAGCCATGCATGCAGTTGAAACATTAACATGGGACAATAAATAATCATTTAAAACATATAGACCATGCTTTTTTAGTACTAGTGAGAATTAGGTTTTTGTCCTTAAAGACATGCATATTCCCATTTTCAATTTTATATGAATACCCTAATTAATCTAAGGTACCAAGAGATATAAGATTTCTTTTTAATTCAGGCACGTATCTAACGTTAGTATCTTAATTCTGTTATCATGCACTTTAAGAGATATATTACCTATGCCTTGAACACAACAAGTTTGATTGTTACCCATATAAACAGTTCATGTTTCTTTGTTACTAAAATTTTGAAACCATTCAATGTTTGGGCACATATGAAATGAACAACCAAAGTCCATTATCCATTCATTAGCAACTGTTGAACTAGAAATAGTAAGAACTTCAGCTAGGTTATTTGAGTTGCCTGCAGCTATCGATGCATCCCCCTCTTGTTTTTGTTTCTTTAACAAGTCATAACAATATTTCTTTATGTGATCTTCTTTTCCACAATGATAGCATTTCCAATTAGGCTTTTGCTTACCCTTTTTGCCTTTACCCTTAAATCCTGAACCCACAGTTTGGTTACTATTCCCTATGTTATTTCTCCTATCAGATTTACCCTTAACAAACAGGTTGTTAGCTGATTTCTTAGAGGAATTTAATTCTAACTCTCTTGCCTTAATTCCAGAAATAACAAGGTCTAGACTAGACACAATAACAGTATATTGTAAAGCATGTTTAACCACATTATATTCATCAGGCATTGAGTTTAAAAGGATCATAGCCTCACTGGTATCACCAAGGGCTTGATCTGCTCCTCTTAACAATAAACTAAGTTTGGTAAACCCATCTATGTTTTCATCCATAGATTTAGAAACATTCATCTTAAAGTTAAATAGCATACCTTTTAAATAAACTAGATTCGGAGTAGATAAAACAAAGTATAATGAGTCAACTTATTCCATAGTTCAATAGGGGTATTCATGCCATCTACCTTACGTATAACACTATCACCAAGATGTAGAAAAATAAGATTGAATGCTTCTTCTCTTACCTTAGCAGCTCTTGCGAGCTATTCTGCTGTCCATTTTTCTTCGTTGGTTTCAAGTGCAATAAGCACTTTATGATGAGAGAGTAGGACTCTCATCTTCTTTTTTCAACTACCAAAATCGCTTTTACCATCAAATATACTGATTTCAAATCCGGTTGATGTCATATTCGCCTTGCACGAAAGTACCTTAGGAAACCCTAGACACTGACCAAGACTCACTCAGTAAAAATAATAGATCGACGAGAGACTTTCAGTAAACCCTAGGAGCCCAAGAAAAACGACACCATAGCAGTAAACCCTAACTGAGATAAAACTCAACCGTGGATACTGCAAGTATAAGGGCTCTGATACCACTGTAGGGATGAGACGAAGCTCAACCCTAAATCAACCCTTTATAAAGTAAATAAAACAGACTGATTTCAAATCGAATGAATGGACAGAATCATACACAAAAACTTAAAACTAATAAAAAATAAAGAACACAAACGATTTACCGTGGTTCACCCGTTAAAGAGGGGTACGTCCACGTTGAGCTCCAACAAAAGGAGTTCATTGCACTATAGGGATAAAATCTAATTACAACCACCGATTACAAACAAAAAACACTCTCAGATCTCACTGTACAAAAATCAACTCTCAAATTAAAACAGCCCCATAACCACAAGCTAAAGATTAGAGGCTTACACCTTAGAGAGAACGAACATAGCATCTATATAGAAAGAATGAATCAGAGAATGATCGAACAAACCCTAATGGAAGTAGATAATCGGAGGCTGTCCCGCTGCCCATCTTGAGGCGACTATAGCTGATATAAAGAAGACTCAAGTGGTGCAGATTGCATCGTATAAAGGCATAGTAGAGCATCGACGATCGGGGAAGAAGCAGGCTAAAAGACAAAGAGAAGCATGCCAAGGGAAACAGCAAAGGCGATTGCCGTTTTAGCCCTCCACTTAGGGCCCAAAACGTTGCCGTTTTGGGCAGCCATGGGGGTTGCCAAAAGACCCTCATGCCCTTCCGCAAAACACTATTGTTTGAAACTTCACTTAAATACAACAATATATAAATATTTGATATTAGGGCGAGATGGAATAGCCTTTGACTCCACCCTGTATTGGGCAAGTGGGTGATTCAAGTTATTTTCTTAATCTTAATTAAAAAGTGTGATTTTCTAATTGTGTTTACGAATTTTAGTCAAGATAGGAATTTATTAGATAACTCCTTCAATTTTAACCAACTAAAGATTGGTGAAGCTAAGTATAATCTCATTGAAAATTTATTTCTCAATAATATGTGTTTAATAGAGACAGAGAGAGTCGTGTAGCCTATTAACATTATTTAGTAGAGTTAGATATGGCGTGTGACTGTTATGAATAGATAATCAAAGTTCTTGAAGTATGAGTGACAACTTAATTATCTAAAATCGTGAGGAAAGGGAGGGCTTTTTAGTTTTTCTTTTTTTAATTTTTTTTTTTAATTTAGTAACTTATTATGAAGATAAGACATTTACACAGAGTTATGATTAATTTACATTAATTTTTTGCATTAATTCTCATGATTTCTATGTGAAGTGCACAATTCAATCATAATAATAACTCCATAATAAAATTTCACTTACAGAAAAAAAAAAATACCATGAAATAACAAATTCTAATATAATAGACATAAGTTAAGTATGCTAATTCTATAAATATAATATATATATATATAATATTTATTTAGGTGAAAGAAGACAAGCTAGGCCGAGCTCCGATAAATAGGGGAGAGCAAAAGTTCAGATTACTTGAATTAACCAAATTGAATCGACTAATTTGTTGGTTCAGTTTAATTTTTTTCTTCCATTGATTCGGTTCGATTAATTTTTTTCAAAAGTTTAATTTTCAATTTTTCGTTAGAATAACCAAACTAATCAAATTGACCAAATTTTGAAATATTGTTGTTTTGATATTTATAAAATGACGTTATTTTCTTTGATTTTATGTATTTTTTATTAATTATTTTATTTATTTATATTTTATTTTTTACGTTTATTCAGTTTAATCAATTTAGTTCAATTTATATAGTTTGAGTTCAATTTTTTTAGTTATTGGTTAGTTCAATTTTTCTGATTAATCGGTTGATTCGGTTCGATTTTGCTCTTCAGTTCAATTTAATCGATTAATGAATTTCGATGCACACCCCTATCGATAAGTAGAGTAAAATTGTGATCATCTAACTAATTTAGGGTAAGCATTATTCAATAACCATTGACTTTTTTAATTGAATCAATAATTTTTAATTTATTTTGTTCCATTTTTAAGTTAAATTGAAATGAATGAAATTTTATTATTATTTAAAAAATACTACTACATATTTTTGTATAATAAAATTACCATTAAATTTTAGACTATTCAATAAATTAATACAAAGATTAATGCCTGTGACAGTAATTATACTTACTAAAAAGTGTTAAATACCTACCAAACCTTTCAATGTTAGTTGTTTTGAATAAATTTGATTATTTTGATTAATTTCAGTCATTTTAATTAATTCCAATCCCTTTGGTTATTTCAATTAAATTAATTTATTTTCTAATTTATTATTGTTTAATTTTAATATATATATATATAAATTTGGTTAATTCGATTTAATGATCACAGTACTTAATAACAGACCTAATTAATCAAATATTCAACTAGTAACCAAATCGAATTAATCAAATAATCACTTCTATTTATATATTATGTTTATAATTTGTTTCATCTGAACTGACCTGCAATTATTATTATTAGGGTCAAGGGTAGATGTTCTTCCCCCACATAATTTAATTGATTTACCTATTATTATAAGTGCGTGGTTGGGCCTTGGGAGTTGGCTTTTTAACACCTTGCACTGTATATGTTGCTTTAATTAATTTCATTGAATATTTATGTGACAAATTAAATTAAAAATTTGATGCCAGTACCAAGTTCAGAGGAAAGTCAACATCATGGCCCAACTATATGTCAACAACAACTTTCAATATCTCTATCAATGTGCTCTTCTTCTCCGCTTTGAACTCATTCACAAGATGCTTAATTATCAGTCATTTTAGGCAGTGGGTGGCAGGTGTTTTTCACAACTCATTTGTGCTTTGCTCAAATTTGTCTCATTTTGATACTTCATTTGTGTATTGAGAAAAATGAATTAATTAATAATTCAACTTTCATGCATGTATATTGGCATAGATACTATCATAATTAGAAGAGAATAAATTAACACATCAACAGCTGGGTTAGTTGTCACCAGTATCATGAATTTGGAAGTCTCAATTTTTGACTTCCATGCATGAGCTTTATGATCCTCTATTTAAGTTTTGTGTAGTTCTCTCTATCATGATCAATTGAGATTAAGAGATATATAAGAAACCTAATGACATTGTTATCTTTAAAGTCTAATTAACAAAAAATATTATCAGTACTTTAAATTATCTTTGAGTATAGTTAGAACATATCAATCCACTATTAATTTTAAATCACCCTACCGGCCAGCCACTCATCATTATTGTAGCAAAAAGGTAGTGACTCTTCCTACACTTATAAGCCACTGCCCTTCTAGAGTTACCCCTTTACCAAGTGAAATTAAAATTGCTAACTAATTGTTTAATTAACGCATGGGTAGTAATTAATAATTCCAAAATAAAATTCTTGAAAATTAAAGAAAATAGACAGTTGCTTAGAGTTCTCAATAACAAATCAAGGTGACCAAACATTTGCTATGATTGTGTATTCTACTGTCATGGTAAATCTGTTTGGTTGCCTAGAAAATGCAGGGAAAGAGTTGATGATGGATGTTGAATTCCGAAATTTCTTATTTTGTTAAGACCTTTGGCTTTGGGTATGCACAAATACGTACGTACTTGAGGTGTTGCGAGAGGATTGGTTTGCTTTGGCAGTCATTATTTTCAAAGTTAGGCCAGCTAGATGGAAAAAGTTAAGTGCCTAATTCTTAAATCAAATTAATTAAAAGGACTATAACATCATTAATAAATACACGAGAAACATCTGGCAAAATGTGTGAATTTTGTGGCCGTAGAAGAGAGAAGAGGAATCATTCGTCCTTGCTGCAAGAGCTTTCTAATTTGCATATTTAAATATATGATATATATTTCCCAATAGATATGATAATTCAGAGATTGAAAGATGTTTTCCCCCCATAAGTTTAGTTTGTGTGTACAGCAAAAGATAGGGGTTAAGAGTTCTTTAGCAAAAAGCAGACCGATCGGTACAATTAAAAGGAAAATAGATTATAGAGTTTAGGAGCAACTTTGGGTATCCAATTTAATTAGTCACTCCGACAGACATTTTTGTCTAATAAGTTTTCTTAAATTTTCCAAATTAGTATGTGCAGGCTTTGGCAGCTAGTAACTAACCAATATCTATCCATTCTAAAGACTAAAGAGAGAGCCATTATAATTAATATGTATACATATATATGTGTGTGTGAATGTGTGTGGATAAACTTGTGCGATATAGCTAGGCTAGGAGTAGCTATTTCAAAATTGTACATCTAGTTTACAACTGCCACTATAAATTAATTAGTTGAGTTTTAAGTACTAAGGGTATTTAGGATTAGAAAATAGTTTTGATTTTTTGAAAAATTATTTCTAAAGAAAATAAAAAATATGTCAAATACAAAAAAAAATTCAAAATGGAAAATAGAAAATAGAAAATTTCATCCGCGAATTTAATTAATATAATATTGTTGACATATTATTATAATTCAAAGTAATATCACATTTGTTGCATAACAATATATATATTGCATTATATAATAGTTGAAAACATGTTTTATATTACCCATTGGAACATTCTTTTTTTAATTTAAAAGATAAGGAGATAGTTTTCCGTATTTAACAATTGAACACATTTTCTAAGTTTTTATAGGAAATTAAGTAAAACTGTAATTGAAACAAAGAATTGGAGATGCAGAATTAAAAAAATACTTTCTGTAACTAAACAAATTAAGACAAGATCCAGGAGCTAAATGACATGTGTGTGTGTGTGGGGGGGGGGGGGGGGGGGGATAGCTATTTGAACTGATTTGAAGGGACATTACCTAATTAAAATTTGCTTCATGCTTCTCATCTAGCAAGAACCCCTAAATTAAGTGGAATTAATTAGAATAATTAAATTATTAGCCTAATGTTCTCCAAAACTACTTGTTTTCTCTTTATCTAGAATGGACTACCAATAATAGAAATATCATAGAAGAAAATAGTAATAAAAAGGAGGAGATCAATAAAATGTAGCCTAAATAGAATTGCACCCCACATGATAGATTTAAATAGTGATTAATTAGACAATGGTTCTCAATTTGGCTGCATTTAATATTATTGCCCACTAAATTATAATAAAGTTGTAGACGTATATGGTACATAGTCATGCTAATTAAGCTGGTCGTCTTCTTCCACGAAAGAATATATAAAACAAATAAAAAAGCAATTCTTTGAAAGATTCTTGTATGATCTAGAAAAAAATGGAATGTCAACTCCATGCACGCCAGAAGACAATACACATAACGTTACGTACGTAAAGCCTGGAATTACCCATTTTTTAAGCACTATGTGATCACCCAACAGCAATTTCCTTTTCTGTTTATTATTTACTATAATGCTACCAATGTCTATCACCTACCCATCACTCTGGGAACAGTACATTCATTTAATTACAAATTCCTGGCCTCCATTTTAATTTTTTTAGCAAGTGACTCCATTTTAGTTACTTAGGGTAATGCTATAAATATTAAAACTATACATATACATAACCCATTGCTTTTTTTTCTTTTATTTTTCCTGTTGAGTAAAACTATAACTCATTGTTATTCACTGTTCTCTTTTTTGTTTAGGGCTTAGGATATGGTTTAGTTTTGTTCTCAAACTTTTTTGTAACTTTACTATATATGGATATATATGCCATAACTAGCATTGCCATCTTTAGACGTTTTCTGTATAATGTTTTACGTTTTTAATATAATTTCATACTTACAAAATAAATGTTGTTACACTATTTTTTTATTTTTCTTTTTTGTTTAAAAGTCAGTTTATCTGCTAGGTCATCTCTGCATGCGGAAGGCAGGCAACAAACTCTCGCAAGAACTGGAGTACCTTTCGAGTCCACATAGAGTACTTTACATGCAGAATTTTCCAATATATAATTTCATTATTTCCTCATCAGAAGGCCATTATTGGAGTTCACAGTCTCAAATACCTTTGACGTATAAAACAGTACTTGATATTCTGCACAAGCAAAAGATGCTTCAGAGAGAGAAATCTCTTGTTTAATTTCTGCTTCTACTGCTGCCTCACAGCTACTCTCTTACTTACTTTCTTCTCCTACAAACTAGCTAGCTATAATACTCTCCCCCTCCCCCCCGGTTTTCTGGTCAAAGTAATCTTTATGTGCAGACCCTGATCATTGGAGTAGATGCAGTACATTGGATTTAACAATAGAGTTAGATGCAGTAAATGGGATTTAATTTTTCATCTGCTTGTAGCTGCGGATAAAGAAAGGAATGTGATTGCCTTTATTAAGAAAAAAAAAAAAAAGAAGAAGAAGAAAGGAATGTGATTCGGTTGGAAGCTTTGCTTCCCAACTAAAGGCTGGCTTGAATATTTTATTCTTAATATATACCATCGTCAAATATTTGTCACTATTCAATGGTGGTGTTTAATTAGGCAGATTTGCCGATGAATTCTGCCCTATGCGTTTATGGAATTAGGATTTATGGAAGAAAGGGGAAAAAAATTGTCTATGCGTGCATCTAAAAATGAATTTACATAAACTATTTTATTTTTTATTCCTCTCGATCTATTGAAAAATCCTAATTTCTAACAGAACAGAAGCTTAATTTTCTCTATAATGTGTTTGCAACTAGTATTTGCAGAAAGAAAGGGGAAGAAAGGAAACTAAATGTTCTTCTGTTACGCAAATTCAAAATGCACGGAGACAGTTTATTTTTATTTGTTTAATTTTCTGTTTGTAGAAAAACCCTAAATTCAAAAATGGAGGATTAGGTTTCAGAAAGATGTTTGTCTACTAGGAGGCAAGAAGGTCAAATTGCAAACTTAATCTACAGAAGTATTTTGCCATAAAAAAAATTCTGTTATTTTCTCCTTTCTTTTGATCAGCCGAAGTATCAAAGATAAAGTCAAGGTTTCAATCACATCATCACACATCAACACTGTTTGATTTGTCAAATTTGTGTACATATATATATATATATATATATGAAAAGGAAACATACCTCTCCTTATCACTAAAGAAAATTTTCGTGGAAACTGATCGATATGCCACTTGTTTGAATGCGCCAGTAGTCCCACCAGAAATGACCAATTTTCTGGATATTTCACTTGGAGACCGACATAAAACTAAATTTGTAATCAACACAAAATTGTGCCTTTTATTTATTTACTTATTTATGAATATCATATGTATTCTTTGGTATGAGACCTGTTAATCAAAGTCATAGGAACACATCAATCATATGCCATAGGAGAATAAGAATAAGAACAAGGGGACAGAAATGGAAGGAACGAGACAGAAAAGACAGTCTTCGTTTAGGTGGGAAGAAAGTTTGATACATGGATTTTTCTCACAAACGAATGATCTCACCTATTCCCTGAAAGACAATTTCGGATTAAACTAACGAATAAAATAAAATTTGTTCTTCGTGATAACAATGAGAGGAGTCTCTAACAGAGGTCAAACAATTAAGATACTCACATGCCACACAGAGAGAGAGAGAGAGAGAGAGAGAGATGACAAGTAATTTTACAAGGACAACTGTCAAAGAAAGGGCTGAAATGAAGAAGAAAAATGGCTTTTGGAGAGTACTCACATGATATTCAACAGTCTAAGGGACCAACTCATCTGTATTCATAATGCGAGCATTATTGCTTTATAATGATGCTTCACAAAGTGGAACGTCCGCCCTTAATTTGTTAATTTTATTTTATTTTTTAACAACCCGAACGAAAGTCTTAGGGATGTCTGAGAACTATGAAGACTGTGGCATAAAAACTTTATTACAAAGTTGAATGAAACAAAAGCTTCCCAACGCCCAGAGAAAAACAACACATAGACTCTCTCTCTCTCTCTCTCTCTCTCTCTCTCTCTCTCTCTCTCTCTCTATCTCTCTCTCATATGCTAATGATGGTCTAGTCCCTTTATTTTAGACTTTCACAGTTTGCTTACAGGGATACAGAGATTGTTATGGCAACATGTTGAATCTGCAGCAAAGCAATCATCAGATCAAAATCTTGGAAAAGAGAAGGTTGATCATCTGTGGTTTGTATTTAGAATTTTTAGGCCACATAAATTTCTCGGTCCTCGCATGAATGCAATAGTTCTTACTTCGTTCATTCATAAGTTAAATTAAAAGCCAAAACTTTTCTTAGTGAATTATAGGTTTCTCTGCCCCCTTCTGTATGTGTGTTCTGTAGTTTGCTACAATTACCTCTTCTCTGCAGGTAAGGTTTGATTGGGAGCCTGAAAGCTAGCCCTTTTAGTAAATCTTAGTCTCTTTGTCATCCATACATATTCGATTCCTGTTAGTGCCTATGTATGCACTACTATGTATGAACATGATCATCATATATCATATATAGATTTTCTTGCAACCATGTATATTTATTCTAAAGGTGCTCCTATGCCGGAATAACGATGATTAACAAGGATGGTTTCTCCAATAACAAATCATGTTAAGAAGGAATCTAACAAAAAAAGTGATAAAAGGAGGATATTTATTATCTTATTGCGAGCCTAATTAACTCATACTACATGCGATCATCTTATCAAACACTGCTATTCCCAACTTTTCTTGTAGACAGTCATCTTCCTGATTTAAATTTTATGTGGATATGCGAATAGCTTTAAGAAAATTGTTCTCCGTGAGTCCAGGCATTATTGATGCAATAAATCCTGTTATAGCTTATAGAAGCAAAATTATACTATCTAGAGGAGAATAGTTGTTAGGTTTGGTGAAGTAGGTTTGTATCTTTATCTTCCTTGTGCTCTATGTATAAAGTTTTTGAGTATTATCACCTGATCGACAAAATCTTGATAGATCGAAAGAAGTTTATTTTGCTTTAACACATTTACATCATTCCTCAACTATTGGCCAGTAATACAAAATTTACTTTTACAAACTGGGCTAGGGTTTGAAAGAATCTGATCTTCTTCTTCCACCTGGGAATATATATATATATATATATATATAGAAGAGGATAGAAAAACTAGTGAGAATCTTCTCTCTAGTAGCCGGTAAACTTTAGTCTGATTCAGAACACTTAATTTTTGGGAACTTCATTCTTATCCATAGCTTCTATTTTTTTCCAAGTTATCCATATTTTCCACCTTCAAATTTTTTTTTCTTCATTTTTTTTGCTTGATAGTATATATGATTGTTATATATATTGCGTATTGAAATCAAAGCAAACTAATTATCAAATTGGGTATGTACAAGCAAAGTCTTTAAACTCTTTCAATTTTGCCATCTGGGGTTCTCAAATTTGGAACTGCTTCCATCATATGGGTGGGTGTGAAAGAATTTGGTCCTTTAATTTCTGTTGCTGACTATAGGTTGATGCCGCAGTAAATATATAAGAATTGCTAGTGAGTGATCTAACAATTTTTGTGCACTCTGCATTAAGTTTCTGCAGCTAACTTCACCTAAAAGACCACAGACAATGTGAAGTTGAATTGCAATAAAATATTCTAATTGTGAGAGGGTACTAGTTGGTGAAATGTACTTACTCCGGAAGGGGACATATTACCATAAACATCGTTATAATTTTTTCATGAAGAAGCATTGGACACAATTTGGCATGCATTAGCTAATTGATTTGGAATGCATATATATATTTAGTTGTTACAGTTCTTGATTCAGAACACTTAAAATAATTAGTACAGTTCTTGATTGGGATTGCATTATTATTGTTGTATCAAGTCTGTGGGGCTTTATTTACTTGTTAATCGATCCATCAACAACATTATAGAAATGCCATTTTATGGACCACCTTTGAACTCTTCAATTATATATATATTAATTTAGAGTTTGAATGAGAATCTGTTAGTTATTAACTACATAGAAGACTAAATGACATTTATATATACATACATATATATAGTTCATGAAAGTAATTAAACTAATAATTATTATCAAAGAAAGAATGATCTAACTATAATTTTTTGTTTGCAGTGGACTTGTCATTTTAAATAGCAATCATGATTTTAGTGTATGATCTTAATATGTAATGGATTACACTGATCTCATCTTTCCATTCCATCCATTTCTTTCGACAGAAGTGCAAGTTTCAGAGAAAAAATCCTGAGGCCAAATTGACAAAAAGGAGTAAACCTAGCCATGTCCGAAGCATCCATCCAACAAGATGATAAAAATAGTGACGGAATGAAGGAAATAGTAGAAAACACATCATCATCGGCATCTTCTCAAAAGTTTTCGTCTTTCGATTTGAACGAAGAAGCCAACAGCGAAGACGATGATCGCAGTGCTGATGAGACAACCGATCTTCGTGCTGACGATAACACGAAAGCCAGCTCAACAAATAACAGCTCCTCCGGCGAAGGAAATGAGAGGAAATCTGCAGTTAGGCCTTATGTACGATCGAAAATGCCTCGGCTCCGGTGGACTCCTGATCTTCATCTCTCCTTTGTGCACGCTGTTGAAAGGCTTGGTGGACAAGAGAGTAAGTGATCATCTCATCTGGTAGATAAGTTGATTATATAATATTTATATATATCAAAAGTTGAATCTGATTCGCTGAAAGAAGTTAATATCTTGGCCTTGTACAGAAGCGACGCCCAAATTAGTTCTTCAGTTGATGAATGTGAGAGGACTTAGCATTGCTCATGTGAAGAGTCACTTGCAGGTAGTAACAGTACTAGGGTTTAATTTATCAAGAAAAAAGGAAAAAGAGGACTAGGGTTTAAAGATCAAAACTTGGAATACTTCTGCAGCCCATGAAATTTGATCATTCTTCCCATCTGATTAATTAATGACTCGTTTTCCTTCTAACCAGATGTATCGAAGTAAGAAGCTTGATGATTCTGGACAAGGTAAGATTAGGACAGTACTGTGTTTCACTCCAAATGAAAAATTAAAGAAAATGCTGAAGATAAAAAAAGTAGGGTTCTTTGTATGAAATTACTGGGTATAGTTCGAGATAATTCCTTAATTTCGGGGATTATATTGTTTGAATTCAACTTAAACCAATTGCTATGCAGCCAAATATATATAATTAATTAATGGAAGATAAGAGCAATATTGGTCCAACCACCAAAATCAATGCAAAAATCACAAGATTGTTAATTTTCTTCTTCTTCTTGCTCAGTGTTAAGTCAAAGAAACAGATCGATGCATGGGAGATGCCAAATTCCTGGAGCTGTGTACCAAAGAACTAGTGTTTTTCAACATTTCAGACTGGAGAATGGTGGAATTGTTCTCGGACAGGATCCCCCCTCCCAAAATCCATTAGATTTCAGAACTTCTCACTCATCAAGGTATATATATATATCTATTAATTCCATCGACAAAGAACATTGACAAACAGTTGCCACGTTGCTAAATCTCTCTCTCTCTCTCTCTCTCTCTCTCTCTCTATATATATATAGATACCCACAACAAGTTTCTAGTTGGGCTACATCTCCGCTAAGCAAATATTCTGGACACCACCAAGACAAGTTTGCAGCCTCGACCCAAATCTTGGCCATGGATTCAAGCATGAGAACTGGCCCCTTAAAAGCTAGCCAATTCCTCGAAGAAAAGAAGTGGCCTCCGCACGCATTTGTAGACAATCATCCCTGGAATAATACAAGGATTAATCCAAGCAACATTAATTCTCGTGCGAGCACTTTTGAAGCATTACAGCCATCGATGTGGAACTGGAGAACTAGCGCCAGGAGTTGGCAGCTTCAATTAAATTCACAGGACCCTAAAAGCGCATCAAATGCCTTTCACGAGCTCCATCGGTTTGATTCTCCATTTTGGCTTCAGGTAAATATATATATATATTTCTACTATATTAGTACTGATTGTGCTTCTTCCTTCTTAAACTTGTTAACTTCTCTGCAAAATGAGCAGAATCATCAGGAGAAAAGATTTAGGAACAAGGAATGGTTGCCTGATTTGCAACTAAGATTGAGCCAAAGTGTGGGAAACAATGAGGAGAAGAGCTGTGGGAAGAACATGCCAGAGATTAACACTGTGCTCTCTCTTTCTTTGTCGACCCCTTATTCATCGAGGCAAACAAGATCAGCGCATGGTATTAATTAGAACCCACAAAATAATGATGAAACTCCATGATCATCCTCACAAACTTAATTATAGTTTGAGCACTAGCTATATATATATATATATATTCAGTTCAGCGAGCGACGAGATATTAGGTAGAGCGAGCTAGCTAGCTAGGATGAGTACTTAAAGATCTCACCATGTTACAGTGCATAGGAGGAGTGAGATCTTCACAGTACTTGTCTTATTAATGATCACCGTGGTACCTACCTTTGTATAACATAAAACAAACATAATCGGAAGTATTAATGTACCAGTTGAGCAGGTCATGCGTGTGTATATATATATATATATATTATTGAATCTGTCTCTCAAATGTTTCTCTTATTTATCTGTGGGCGCTTAAACAAAATCATGAAACCAATGGGGTAAGTAGATGATCATAGATATATATGGCAAGAAATCGGACATGGTTGCTAAACCTCAACTTTGTCAACTTCGTTTATAGTACATCACCCGACCGTGAATCTTTCTCCTTTTAGTTAGCCAGATTAATCAATTAAGCATATGGGACTTCATTTTGATCTCAGCAGCTTCCCCATCATCTCAGGTCTATGATTTTATACTAATGTCATCAATGAATGGAACAAAATTTTTTAAGAATAATTGTTAATTGGCAATAAATATACATTTTGAAGGTTTAATAAATGTACATTATATATTTTAAGAAAGGCACTGTTATTTTATCTTATTTTTAGTAATTAATGAAATATTATAAAATATGACACATTTATCATTAATCAATTAATAAGAGTATTTTTTAGATAAAAAATATAATACAATAAATGTATCTTGTTTAAGCGCAAGACTCAAAGAAAATAATTAACATTATCCAATATTTAAACAATCTTATTAGTAGTTGATGTGTCTAAAAAATTATATTTATATATAAGATACATTTATTGCACAACAATATTAGCATTATCTTTAAGATAATGATTTTTACATGATTTTTAATTTTTAAATAATTTTATTAGTTAATTAAATATCTCAAAATATAATACATTTATTGTCAATTAATAAGATTGTTTGAAAATTAAAAACATGTAATAAATGCATTACAATTTAATCATTAAAATTAACAACGATCAACATTACTCATTATATATATGAGTAATATTAACCATTATCTTTAAAGATTAAATACTAAGTGCACTTTATCTAAAAATAAGGTATATTTATTATATTTTATTTTTAATATCTAAGTAATTTTATTAGTTGATAATAAATGTATTATATTTTAAATTATTCAATCAACTAATAAAATTGTTTAAATGTTAAAAACAAAATAATATACTTATAAATACTTAATTATTATACTTAAAATAATTAAAGAGAGAGAGAGAGAGAGAGAGAGAGAGAGAGAGGTGTTAATTGATTCATCCTTTTCATTAACTCGGGACTTCTTCCCTTCACGCAACTTTGAAAATACGCCAACCTCTCCAATTTGTTTCCTCATGGCCAGGAGTCAAACAAAAAGATCCGCAAAGGAAAAGGCTACGTATATCTGTCCCCAATAGTGCAATGCAAGTCAAAGCAACCTTTATTGCGGTCAATAATTCACTATTATTATGTTTTGAACCAATAATTTTAGTTAGTAATATTTTGTATTGATATATTATATTTAGTGTCATATTAATATAAATATATAATATATCGATACATAAATATCAACAAAAATATCATAATTAAATATTAAATTAGTATTTCTATTGATTTTAGACCCAACGAGGTTGCTCTGAATTCTTATATATATCTGTTAAAACTTGATTTATCTAAAATTAAACAATTTAAAATTTATAAAAATAAAAAATTAATAAATCCAATTCAAAAATAAATAAAAAAATGTTTGATATAACTTTTTATTTATATGCTACAACATTTTGCATCTTAAAATAATTGTAAAAAAATTTAAAGATAGCATTTAAAAAAAATCAAAAGGCCGGCCCATTAGGTGAGCCCATTTGTTCCTTGGACCCTCCCCTCCCCCTCAAATTTGTTGGGCCTTGCAGACTAGGCCTGACCCATGTGTACCATCTTTCATGTAGAAAAATTGTGATAGTATAATGATAAATATGTTTAATAACTCAAAAATTTCAAGATACGAAAACTCGTTTTTTCTTAAGACTTTGTTTATCCCAAAACACAATGCACAAGGGATCTAAACAAATCTCCAAAATACAATAGAAAAAAAAATAATATTTGTTGACGAATGTACAATTTCTAACAACAAACCCGAACATACGAAATTAATAACAAACACAAGAACCTTTGTATTCAAATTCTACAATAAAAGAATACAAAGAATTGATTTTTGTATGCAAAAAATTATAAAATTTTATGTAAGAAAGTAAGAGAAGAACAAGAAAAGAAAAATCATATGAATTTTCAAGTGTTTTGATCCAGCAACACTTCAATCTATTTATAGATAATGTTACAACCATTCATATGTGTTACAATCATTCACAAAAGGTTATAATTAATTCTTGTATGTTACAACTATTTAACAAAAGTACATCCTTTCACCAAAGGTTATAACCACTTAAATAAAATTTAAAACAAGTGAAACACAACTCTTTAGTAAAGGTTACAACCATTCATGTGTGTAAATAAAATTTGAAAAGTTATAACCTCTAATTCCTTGACTTGGATCTCTTCCTATACAAGTAAAAGGTTACAACCATTCTTTTGAAAATCTCTCCAACATTTCATAGCTTAGCCCTGTGATTCCACCATGAAAGCATCATACATTTGTTTTCCATAAAAAGGTGGTGATATTTACCCAAGACATCTAACTCTTCTTAATGCTTATACAATAATACACTTGCAACAAGCCTAACCATTCAACTCAATGTTTGGAAGTAAGATTTGTAAAAAGTAAAGAAAATTCAAAACAAGAAAAAAAATCCCAGTTCTAGATCATAACGCATTTGGTGTGGAATCAGTCATGAGGCCTCTTTCATTGCCAACAAAAAATGACAGAAAAACAAACAGATGGGTGCACTCAACTAATCAATGTGTTTTAGTCACACTATATAATCTGATAGTATATTCTAAGACCCTAATAAGTTGCTTCTGAGAGTGTAAAAGTAGAAACTCACTTGAGAAACCGTGTGCCATATATGACGGAACATGTTAGTTACAAAGATGAACATCTTCATGCTCCTATTCCCGCATCAGAGCGATCAACCTTGGATTCAGCGAACTTAGAAAACAACACTTGATCAACCCAACCAACTAAATTAAGGACAGTGGAAACCCAAGACACTCCAAAAATGCAGAAAATTTTGAACTCCCTACTTCTAAAAGAATAGAAAGTTTGGAAAGTAAGAGCAGCAATTCAATTCAAGTTTTCATCAGGGATCTCTCTCCACGTCTAAGTTTTCGAGTGCTGAGAGACGTGAGGGATAAGTTCCTGGTAAGGTGAAAAACAAAGTGAGTTAAGTTTGGTTTCTGGGAAACAAAAAACTCAACTCCTAATCCTAGAAAGACTGGAGAAAGGGATCGGTCACAAGTCTTACCTCTGAATAGCGAACATAGTCATGATGAACGTGAGAAGTTTTCACAATGGTCTCCCACTTGGCGTTGCTGTCGTGGGGCTGCTTGCTGGGATCAAATTGTGACTGCGACGATGGACGCCGCAATGGGATGGTGCGCCAGAGCCAAGATTCAGAAGGCGACTTTGGTAAAGGAGGGGGACGTGGAGAACCGACCTTAGGACTAGCTTGATCAACTACTTTTAGAACAAGTTCGTTTCTTGTATCCTGTTTTTCATTGGAATGCAATCTTGAGCTACCCATATCCAAGGAACTCAATTGTTGGTCCTGCGGACCTTGCTCACGTGTCGAGTTATCCATTCTGTCTGAATGGCGTCTGGGATTGGATGTTCTAGCAGAACGAAGTTTATCAGCACGAAATGACCCTGAAGCCACAGGTTTGTTCCCTTTGTCCAAAATATCTGAGGATCTTACTTCGTGGACATATGCTTTGCGAGTTGCAGCTCCTTCCACCTTAATATCATCAGAAGAAGCAAAATCTTTGCCGGCAATGTCATTGAGATTCTCGGTCTTGGCTCTAGAAGAAATTGATTTTGAAGTTGGAACTGCTTTGGTATTTACATAATCTATGTACAATGTTTTCTCTTCTACGGGAGTCGTTGAGCCAGAAACCTGCTTGTATCTTTGATGGCCGGATGTATCCTGAATGTTGTTACAGCCTTTAATAGCCTTGGCAACCTCAAAGCCATTGGTTGCACGAACCATCTTCTTTCCATAAAAGGGAGACTGGGGTGCTTCATTTCGGTAGGGAGATATGCCACCCCTGCTAAAACCCCTGTTTGGAGATGGCCCACGAATCATGCGCAAGTCACCAGAGTAACTTAAACGAGGAGGTTCGCTGGTCAACTTAGTATTGACCTTATACAGCTCCTGTGATCGGGCTCCAGAATTTGTGCTTCTCTTATAAGCAGCACTCTCGACATGCTGCAGCAGCTACAAAAATGTAAGTAACAAACTGGGAATATCTAACTCCAGCAAATGGAATAACGAGAAAAGGGGAAGGGTCACCTTATTGGCATTTTGAGTCAGAGGTCCGCTGTATGCAGTTCTGTTCAGTCTGTTGACTTCTTTAACAGGAGGTTTCCGAGGCTGGGACCTGGCTTTGATCCCTGGAACTGGATTTAATAGGCACAATGAATTCTTTAAGCAAAAACGAGAAAAGAATCCACGAGTTTTCATTGATATTTTTCCATAATCGTAGTACTCATGATTTTCATCTTCACTTTCTATGTCCCCAGCATACTGTCGGTAACCCGGTACTATGCCAGGCCTGTGCTGATCGAGGAGAGGACTCCTGTGGGCGCTAACCACCTTGCTAACCAGTTTAGGTTGTTCAGGTGCCACAGGCGTACGTTTCTTCTTCGAAACATGCTGAGGTGCATCCAAAACCATAGCCTTTGCAGCGGGTAAGAAGCGATTCATCATAAAATCTCGAGTTTGTACATCCGTAGAAAATATTCCGGACAGTTTTGCATCTGAAATACCGAATCCACTCAGACCACTTATACTACAGTTCATGGACACTGATTCTGTCAGTGACAGTTTGTCAAGTGCATCAGAGTATTCATCATTTTCAATCTCCGAGGCACAGTTCCCTTCTTTATCCAATTCCTTGTTCAAGCTCTCGATTAATGTTGCCATATCATTCCAACGTGGTTCTTCAGAAAGGAGCTTCGGGAGTTCCCCTGACCTTCCTGGAGGAAGCCTTGGAAGTTCTCCCGACCTTCCTAGAGGAAGCCTTGGAATTTCCCCCGACCTCCCCGGAGGAAGCCTTGGTGTATTTGAAGGCTCCACCGGAGATGGAGCCTCAGACTCACCGCCATCTTTTGGTCTTCCAGGAATCTGCTCCCACACAAAAGGAACAGCAGCAGGTTTAGCTACCTCACCTAACTCCCAGTCTGATTTAGACGAAGGAAGAGAATTCTGTTTATGTGGCAATGACTTCTCAACTTTCTTCTTGTTTACTCCATTCGACAACCTCAGTGGTGACGAAAATCGCCTCACAGATAGCAGTGGAGCATCCAAATCCAATTGTTTTTTCTCCATCAAATCTTACAGCCAACCTCCTGTTCAATTCAAGTCCACCAACTGAATGTTAATTTGCAAAGATAGTCAGAAGAGAAAATAAGTGTTTACACCTAATAACCTGCTACAACATATATATGTTTATATATTGAATCGATGCAATAACTATCAAACCAATCAGAGCTATACATCCTACAAATTTTACTTCCAACACACCAAACAGGTAAGTATTAAATGCCAGAGCCACCTCAAGAAAATGCTAATGAAACAGGGGAGAGCAAACTACACAAAATTCTAAATCCATTAATCCAATGCTTGACCTCAAAAGCATAGCCTATAAATTGAGACCAAAAAAAACATTGTCCCTTTTAAAACTTAAGAAAAAAGAAAAAGGAAACAAAAGGATTCGTCTTTAGGATGCGTTTATCCATTCAGGTTTGGCCAATCTAAAGGTTCTTGTTACCCTAGTTCCAGAAAAAAATGAATGATCGAAGCTTCAAGACATCATCTTAATTTATTTCTCCACAATAACTCTGTAACCAAAAAGAGTACATCTGAATCTTCAACCCATATAATATAATATATAATAATATAAATTACACATAAACATACACATACTTGTGATGGAGAGAGAAAGGGAGATCCCTTGCCCCCAAAACAAACAAGTGCAAATAATATATATGAATATATATATATATATATATACAGGGGGAGAGAGAGAGAGAGAGAGAGAGAGAGAGAACAGATAATTGTAGGATCTAAATCTTTCTTCCACCGAGCACTAATCATCTAATAAATGTTTTGTATGAGTACATGATAAAATTCTTACTCCTTGATCTTGAAATGGGGCAGTTCTATACTAAATTGAAGTCCAGATGCATGTAAACGGAAATGAGTAAAGTACTTACTCATCTGCCAAAATGGGATTGCCAAAAAATGATCCTCAGAATCAAGAAAACCCAATCCTGAAGAGAAGATTGATATCCCCCCTCAGTTCAGTACTGAAATGAGCAAGAAAACCCAAAATTTTCAAATACCCAAATTTCCTTTACACAGGCAGAGCTTTTCCGAACACAGAGAACACCAACGTCGTTGCAGAAACAAAGACGTAATTCAAAGAGGAGATCAAGCAGAGAGATGAGGAAACAGAGGAAGAAGAGTAAAGAAGAATGGGATATTTCTCGTACCCGTGACAGCGAGCAACTGTTGGTTCCGGATTCTTGTGCCCGAGAATGATGGCGAGAGTCGTGGCGAAGAGTGAAAAGCAGGAAAAGCGCAAGAATATGAATATAGAGAGAGAGCGCAGCGTTGATTACACTTATGCCTTTTTTTTTTTTTTTGGAAGACTTTGTCTGGGTTTAAAGTGAGGCGGACCCCATGACTCTTGTGTTTGTGTCTCAGTCTAAGGTACGTAAAATGAATAATAAACCGCAGATTGAAGTCCCCAAAACAGCCAATTACTTGTTTTATACAAAAAAATGTTCATAATTGAATGATTATATTTTGATTCTTCTTGTATTCATTCAGGCATAGCGCAGTACTCAGGGTAAACATGAAAAAAAAAATTTTGTCTTAACGGTATCAGTATTCTAATCTTAACTGTTACGATTTTCTTGATTTAATTGTGGTGCCGAGCAAAAGAATGTTTGCGATAGAGCGTCGCCTAAAAAAGTATTACATACGATAAAAATAATTTAATTATGTAAAAAGAAAAAACCCATAAATAGTCTTATAATAAAGCAATCATATGAAATATGATATGTTATGAGTCACATCTTAAAATGTTATACCTATAACTTAATTTTAAGTAATGATTATCTAAAAAATAAAAATCACCCCACTCTTTTGAAAAATAAATTTTATGAAAAAAACCTTTAAATACTTGTACCATACATATTTTTTTTATAAAAAAATTAAGAATATTTAATTAATTTCATAATAAATATACATAATAATTATATATTTTTTTACGATAAATATACGTAATCAAACACATTTTAAATGTTTTTTTAAAAAAGAAATTATGTGATAAAGGGAAAATGGACCACAATCACCGCTCATTTAATGGACCCACCAGAACCAGAAAAAAGGAATTGGGTTGGGTGTGGCCACGAGAGGTGGGGCCCACAATCTGATATTTAAAGAGAATTTGGATAATGAAGGCATTGAAAGGACAAAAGAGGAGGGAATAGGGATACCCGAAAATCTTGTGTCCAGGGCAATGTTAAATGCCATGTGGGACACTTGGACTTAGTCTCACAGTCACACCTATCCTCCTTTCCTTTTCTTCATCCATATATCATCAGACAAAAATTCCAATAAAAATACAATATGATCAATCACATGAAAAAAAATCAAATTATGTGGGATGACTATCTTTTACATACAAGGATTAGCCAGAAAACATCATACTAACACTCTCTCGATCATAAGTCACTAATCAAGCTTTAATTTATTAATTAATGAATCTTCATAGTTATTAATTATTAACAGTATACCTGTCTGTATGGTGGGTCTGAGAACAAAATTCAATTTTAAATCAATTTTGCAAGATCCATCAGCTGCTCACATGTGACTGACGAGTTTAATTGTCTGCCATTGTTGACTACCTTCCAATGCCCAAACAGTCCAAAACCCTTTACTTACCAAATCAAATCGCCCCCATAATTCATGACAAATTAATTTGCTTAATTTCTTGATGCCTCCGTGATTTATGTCTGTCGCACCTTTTTTAAGTGTACACACTCTATATTTTTTCATGTACAAATAATATTTAATATTATAACTTACCAATCCTACCATCCATCAACTCCCAACCGCTCCACCATCAAAGCTACCATGCCATTCATTTAATAGTAAGTAACCACCCGGGAGAGAAAAGTTGGGCTTCCAAGTGTCTTACGCCATGTTTGGATTGAAAGAAAGGGAAAATGATTCCCTTACTTGGAACAAGTCTAAGCATCGGAGGCAATTAGCAAAGGTGATTTGATAAATGGGATCATCCAACTTCCCTTCTTTCTTTAAAATCTCCTTTTTCCCAAATCGGGCATATGGGAAGGAATGAATGTGGTATGTGGACTCTTTTCTTAATTACAATGTTTTTTTTTTCTTTTTACTGTTTTTCCCCTTGTTTTATTATGTGTTGAAATATAAAATCATTTTGATGGTTTTAAATATTTAATGTTACAATATTTTTCTTCTTTTTTATTCTTACTTAAAATCTTTAAAAATAAAAATAGAGTTTCTTTCTTTTTCCTCGTTAAAATTTAAAATAAGAAAAAAGTAACTTCAAATTCTTCTATTCTAAGTACGTATTTCTCGTTCCTTGAAATTTATAAATATAGTTTTTAAGTAACTATCAAGTAAATATATCTTTATTTTTATATAATTTTTTTTTCTTTTTTTTTTGTATGATAACAAATTCTCCCTCTTCTAAAACTAAGGTGGTTTCATATAGTTTTCAAAAACCTTTCATCAAACCTCTCTCTTGGGTATATTTCATTTTAAGATCAAGACTAATATCAAAATTTTCTCCTATATATCGATATTGGGCTGGCCCAATAATGTTGAAGTGAAACCTGTAGCTTTCAGGCCCAGAAATTTCATATTGGGCTGACTTAATAATGTTGACGCCTGGCAGCTTTCGTTCTCTCAAACAAGTTATATAAAAAAAATTAAGAGTTGTTGTTTTGTTTTTTAATTTTTAGTTTTGAGTTTTGAATTTATTTTTAATTTTATATTTTAAATATTTATTTTAAAATTATTGAAATACGTTTTTTAATTTATATCATTTTTTACATTTTAAAATTTTTGAATGATTTTTTTAAATTTTAAATAGTACAATTTCACGTAACAATAACTTGATGTAATATTGTTATTCTAAAGATGAAATAAAAAATAAAATTAGATATCGACATGAATTGAGCACTTATTATTCAACTTATCCCATTAAGCGATCATTGTCTGAGTTTGATTTCATCTACACAAAAACTAAAAAAAAAAAGAGAAAAAAAAAAGAAAATAAAGATCTTAATTGTAGCATCCTTTTCATGAGAATAAAGTTTGCTTTTACAACCTCCAAAACAAAGATATACATATGCGATGGATGCAATCATTACCCAATTGGCTGATCTTGCATCTGCATCTGCATCTGCATATGGATGCCATGGAAACCCTAAGCCTTATCAGCTTCTCGTTTGGGTTTTCTTTCTTCTTCATCGTGACTACCACTGCGGTTTTATTCGCCCCACTTGACCTCAAACAATTCCTTATTATGCGTATCCAACCCTTAATTCAATTCCCCATTTGTCTCCTACCTATAGCTTCTCTTTCATCTCTTTGTGAATTGTGATAATTCTAACCTAAAATTTAAATTTTGTTTGGTATTAAAACTTTTCATGTGATTATGATTAAGACTTTAAATTTAATTGTAATTGAAACGTCAAATTTAATTTTAATTGAGATACATTTACAAGTAAAGATTTATCTTCTTCAAGACTCATCGAGATATATTTTCTTTGTGACTCATCTTCTGATTAAAATATGAATTGTTTAAATCTTTTTTTTGTATACATCTATAGATGAGTGATAAATCTATATTAGGTACCTAATACCCTAGAATTAGTAGGAGCAAAATTACTTTTGTCGTAGCAATATTTTTATAGTGATATTTTGTTCTTTCTGCCCATGATTTTCTCGATTTAGTTTTTCTATATAAATCTCTTGTGTTTCTTTATGTGTTTGATGGTTTGATCATGATTTATTTTTAATCCTAAATCCTCACAAACTAGTATCAGGGTTGTTGGATCAAACTATCAGCAATTTGGCAAATCTAAACTGTTGATATGTAGTCATTCATCTTCTTCAACTAAGGTTTTAGCTTAAAACCTAATAAGTATACTAGTTTGTATTAAGTAATACTAGTTGATCACCTATGCGATGCATGGATATCGTTAAAAAAAAAAATCGTTAAAGCAAAAGTTATATAATTTAGTAGTTACAATAAATAAAAATCACAATAAAGAAGTAAAAAATAAACAAAATAATCGTATTACAATCATGAAAATACAATAAAAGGATTACAAATTTGAAAAGATTTCCTTATAGACATTGAAGGGTAGACGAACAATAAAAAGCACATAACTCTATTCCGAAACCATGTAAAAAATAAACTTAAATTAACATGTAATACAATAAGCAATGCGTAAAAAAATACAAAAATTACACGATAACAGGAAAAAATAATAAACGATAACCAACCTCTTTATTCTAAAATATGCATTTAAGGGTAGATATTTTTTTTTTAATTTTCATGTGTATTTGTCTCATATGTGATTACCACACGAATCCTCAAGGCCTAATTTTTTCTAGTTGCATTCATATTACTCACTTGACAAAATAGTGGTACTATGTTACACCAGAAGAGCAAACTGGATAGAAAAATACAGTTAAAATTTACTAAATAAAAGTAAAGAAGAAGAGAAAATTTAAGAAAAAGAATTGAGAAAGGAGAAGAGAGGAAATGGAAGTGTTGAACGGGAATGAAGAGGAAGAAAAGAGATAGACATTTGTTTTCTTTTATTATTTTTTCTTCCTTCAAATTCTCTTATTTCTCTCAATTTATCAAATCACATATCATCATTAAGTTTTCTTTTTTTTCCCACGCTCTGCCACACAATCCGAATCTTACTTAACATAATTTTCAAAACACAAATTTAATTTGTATTTTCTTTTTTTTCCCACGCTCTGCCACACAATCCGAATCTTACTTAACATAATTTTCAAAACACAAATTTAATTTGTATTTAATTTTCCCAAGTCCAACATATAGCACATCTTTAGAGTAGACCAATGGGAAAAAGGAGAATTAAATAAATGACAATAATCAATTAAGTTGAAAAATAAAATTATGACATTTAAAATTATAAAAAATAAATTTAAATTAATTAAATTGTATATAAAATAAAGATAATTTAAATAATCAATTAATTATAGAAATAATAATAATCAAAATTTCAAAATTGATTATGACTTTATATATTTCTCCTAATAATTAATTACCACATTTAAGATAGGTCAAATTTTTAAAGAAGTAAAAAAATAAAATTATAACATTTAAGTTATATTTAAAATTATAATATTTAAAATTATAAGAAAATAAATTTAAATTAATTAAACTATATATAAAATAAAGATAATTTAAATAATCAATTAATTATAAATGATAATAATCAAATTTTCAAAATTGATTATCCATGACTTTACATGTTTCTCCTGAACAATCAATTACCACATTTAAGACAGGTCAAATTTTAAGAAAGTAATAAAAAAAATAAAGTTAAAAAAGTAAAATTATAATATTTAAATTATATATAAAATCATAATATTTAAAAATATAAAAAATAAATTTAAATTAATTAAACTATATATAAAATAAGAATAATTTAAATAATCAATTAATTATATATATGATAATAATCAAAATTTCAAAATTGATTATCCATATATGACTTTACACATTTCTCCTCACAATCAATTGCCACATTTAAGAAAGATCAAATTTTTAAGAACGCAACAAAAAAAATAAAGTTAAAAAATAAAATTATAATATTTAAGTTATATATAAAATTATAACATTTAAAATTATAAGAAAATAAATTTAAATTAATTAAACTACATAAAATAAAGATAATTTAAATAATTAATTAATTATATAAATGATAATAATCAAATTTTTAAAATTTATTATACATACATGACTTTACATATTTCTCCTAACAATCAATTACCACATTTAAGACATGTCACATTTTTAAGAAAATAAAAAAAATAAAATTATAACATTTAAGCTATATATAAAATTATAACATTTAAAAATATAAAAAATAAATTTAAAATAATTAAACTTATATAAAATAAGAATAATTTAAATAATCAATTAATTATATAAATGATAATAATCAAATTTTCAAAACTGATTATCCATATATGACTTTACATATTTCTCCTAATAATTAATTACTACATTTAAGATAGATCAAATTTTTAAGAAAGCAACAAAAAAAATAAAGTTAAAAAATAAAATTATAATATTTAAGTTACATATAAAATTATAACATTTAAAATTATAAGAAAATAAATTTAAATTAATTAAACTACATAAAATAAAGATAATTTAAATAATTAATTAATTATATAAATGATAATAATCAAATTTTCAAAATTGATTATACATACACGACTTTACATATTTCTCCTAGCAATCAATTACCACATTTAAGACATGTCACATTTTTTAAGAAAACAACAAATAAAAATAAAGTTAAAAAATAAAATTATAACATTTAAGTTATATATAAAATTATTACATGTAAAATTATAAAAAATAATTTTAAAATAATTAAACTATATATAAAATAAAGATAATTTAAATAATCAATTAATTATATAAATAATAATAATCAAAATTTTAAAATTAATTATTCATACATGACTTTACATATTCCCTCTAGCAATCAATTATTACATTTAAGACATGTCACATTTTTAAGAAAGTAATAAAAAAATAAAGTTAAAAAATAAAATTATAACATTTAAGTTATATATAAAATTATAACATTTAAAATTATAAAAAAATAAATTTAAATTAATTAAACTATATATAAAATAAAAATAAAATAAAAAATTTACTTGGCCGTCGATATTCGGCTGTATTACTTGATATCTCAAGATTTCTCCCGATTTAAAAAAGTCTCATTTTTTTATAATTTATTTCAATTAAAATTTTATGTTAATATTTAAAAATTAATAATATAAATTAGATCTTGTCTCTTCATATACCAGCACGCTTACACATTCTCCAAATACTATTCAATCATAAAAAAACCATTTACGTATTTCAAGAACTACAGGTTTTTTACAAATCTAGACTTAATTAATGATCTATAAAAATTCTATTTTGGGTAAATAAAAAAAATTAAAAAATATAATAAAATATCAAAATAGTAACTGGAAATGGGCGGGAAAAATTTTGACGGCTGTTTTGTTATAATATATATATAGATAATGGATACAAGTCCAAACATCAACCCCTTAGAGACTAACCTATTTAACTACTAGAATTATGGAATTACCTATCTTAAATTAAACCTATTGGATCTTGATAATTAAATTAAATTAATTAATTAAAATAATAAAATAAAATTGATTCAAAAATGACTTGAACAAAAGAAATCAATAAATTTTAATAACTAAGACACAAGTACTAACCAAGCTATATAGAGCAAATTATGGATTTTATGCGAATGAATTGAGTATGCCATGGGAAAGTATTCTAATGCATTCATTACCTTATCTCTAGATTATAACGAGTTTAATTTTATTTAATAATTTATTATTTCTCTATGAAAGTTTAATTAAATAAGAACACATTATGATTTGTAAAGTTCCTAACCTACGATAAGATTTGTGGAACACTTTATTGTTAAAAGTCGCACAAATAAATTGAATTTGATCCCTATTTGATTTTACTTTATAGTATATGGATGTATTCCCCAACTTATTTCCTTAGAGTCTCAAGATTAAACATCTAATCATGAAAATGGTGGCCAAACATCCACAAACATTAAAATCAATACCACACAACTCAATATAATTTGAATTATTTAATCACATAAAATTATAAAATTGCACCATCATAATTTTAGACACAAATAAATTAGTTGACATTTGAGTAATAATAGCCTTAATTTAAATAAACTACCTTATAATGGAATTAATTAATATCCAAATCAATAGTGTGAGCATGAGGGAATTAATTAGGCTTAATATATACTGAGGTCCTTCAATAATTAAAAAATATGGCGTTTGATCCCTAAATTGAAAAATGTTAACAATTGGTATGTAAATTATTAAAAAATATTATTTTAAGTTCTTGCCATGACAGCTCGTCGCCCATTTTTGCAAGTGAACGTCACGTTAACAAGGTACATCATATTAGATTCAATACATAAATATTGTTGAGCCAACTTACTCATATTAATAAGTTTTGATGATTAACAAAAATATTTTTATGATATAAATATATTTCTTTTTTATATAAAAAAATAAATTTATTTTGAATTAAAAGTGGGTACAAAGAGTAAATTTATTTTGAATTAAAAGTAGATTGTCTTTAAATATGTTTCCTTCTTTTGATCATTTATGTCTAAAAAGTTTATGTTTAAATTTTTATTTATTGATAAATACTTTTATTACTTATGCAAAATGTAAATTTATCTTGAATTAAAGGAGAATTAGTTTTAGACATATTTTCTTTTTTCATATAAAAAGTAAATTTATTTTGAATTAAAGAGAATTGATTTTAGACATGTTTTCTCTTACTCATGTAAAAAGTAAATTTATTTTGAATTAAAAAAGAGACATGTTTTCTTGTTATTTGAAAAAATCTAAACATTTTTTGAATTTCAAACTTCATATTAATCATTTCTTTAGTGGTTAAAATACTTATAAATAGCCCCAAAACTCATTTTTTGAGTATCCAAATACTTCCTTTACATATCCAAAGCACCCGAAAACTTTCAAACGCTCTCAAGCAAAACATCTAAACAATCAGAGGCTCTCGAAGTATTATTACACATCCATCGAAGAGCCAAGGTAAGAGAAGAAAAATTCTTCAAGTCTTCTACGGCAAATCTGAATTTCTCCATTTGAGGTTACAAATTTATTTATTTATTTAAATATTATTGTCTGGTATAATTTGTTCTTAATTACTTAATTGTGTCCAAATGTGAATAAATTATTTGTAAATATTTAAATTATTATTGAGGATTGTATAGGTTTCCTAGATCCGTTAAAATCTAGGTGAATCTAATTTCCAAGATAAGTTAGGGAGAAAACCTTGGTGTAGTGGTTGCCTAGAAACAATTATAATTTAGGTGTGTATCTAGTTTTCAATGTGAGCTAATGTGAAAATCTTGGTGATTTTAATTTAGTGGAACCCCAAGGGTGGTTAAATTTTGGGAGAATAGATTAGGTGTATGAGAAGATACCGAATCACTATAAATTGTGTTGTGTCTTATTGAATTTATTTTTGTTATATCTTGTGACTTATATTTATTATTAATCTCAAATATAATTTATTATATTTATCAAATATATTTTTTAATAAAATCATTAATCAAGAATATTTATTAAAATTAAAAAAAATTAATCACTCAATCCACCCCTTCTTGAGTGATCATACCCTAAAAGACCAACAAATATGACATTTGATCTCTCAACAATTAAAAAATTTGACATTTTGTCTCTCAAAAATTAAAAAAATTGATATTTGGTCCACTATTTGAAAAAAAAAAATCAAATTTAATAAAAAAAACCCTATAAATTTCATACAACACTTAAAAAATTCAAAAAAATGACATATATTTCATAAATAAATCTAAGAATTTCATAAAAAAAATCAAAAAATACCTAAATTTCATAAAAAAGCTAAAAATATTCACAAAAGACCTAAAAAATTCATAAAAATACCTAAAGATAATTAAAAAAGACCTAAATTTCATAAAAAGACCTAAAAAATAAAAAAAAAAAGACCTAAATTTCATAAAACACCTAAAAATTTGATAAAAAGTTCTAAAAATAAAAAAATACAAAAATAAGACATATAAAATGAAATTTAGGTCTTTTTATAAAAGATAAAATAAAATTTAGGTTTTTTTAATTATTTTTAGGTCTTTCAATAAAATTTGTAGGTCTTTTTCTGAATATATATAGGTCTTCTTTATGAAATTTTTAGGTCTTGTGATGAAATTTAGCTATTTTATGAATATTTTAAAAATATTTTAGGCTGTTTTTATGAAATTTTGAGGTATTTTAAAGAAATTTATGTCTTCTTTTGAATATTTTTAGCTCTTTCTTATGAATTTTTTAGATCTTTTTATAAAATTTATGCTTTTTATTATTTTTAGGTATTTTTTTATGAAATTTGTAGATTTTTTATGAAATTTAGGTATATTTTTTTATTAAATTTATTTGTTTTATATTTGGGATTAAATGTCAAATTTTTTTAATTATTGAAGGATTAAATGTCATATTCATATATTAAACATAATCTGATATATTTTATTGTACTTTTTTTATATGATATGACACCTTATGTGACGTAAATAATGGTTATGTTTACTCTCAATTATGATAAAAAAATTAAAATAATAAATTAAAATATTAAAATTTGATATTTTATACTTTAAGAATTACATGTCATATTTTTTAAATTATTAAGAAATTAACGTATGTATTAAGCCAATTAATTAAACAGGGAAGAAGAAGAAGAATCTCCCTGTGCGCCGAATCAGCTTCAACTGCCGCTGGCCCGCTTGCCCGCGTCCGCCTTGCTGCTTGCGTGAGGCAGCTGTGCGGCTTCACAAGCTGTGCGCGGGCCAAGCCTTGCGGCCTTGCTGCTATGCGCCTGCTGCTGGGTCTTCCTCTTTATTATATTCCTTTGTTCCGCCGCTCCAGCCTCCATTCTTCTCCAATTGCCGCTTTATTATATTATATTATATACATGGCCACCGTCCTAGTCCTCCTCTAATTTGATCTCTCCGTGCCTTATCTTTATCTTCAATCTCCAGCTCAGATTTGATTTCCTTGCTTGCTAAGATATCTCCAACTCAAAATTTTAAAATGGTATAATTTTTACACTAAAAGGATGTAACTTTCACACTATCTTATCAAGTCATGTTCAACCCATTACACTAAAATTTACACTAAAATAATAGTGTTATTTTTATTTCCTTATTTCTTTAATTCATAATAATTAATTTATTTCAATTTACACTAAATAAATAGTGTTATTGTTTATATTGTTCTCAACTTTTTAAGTTTTATGAAATAATTTATTTTATGTTGTTAAATAATTATAATTTTTTTACTTAATTTTAATTTATTATGTTGTTAAAAATAATAGTTAAATTAAATACACAAATTAAAATCAAAATCAATAATTATACATATTAAAACAAAATTAAGAGAGAATATAATAGAGATAATATTTTTTTACGTGAAAGGGGCAATTTGGCCATAATTTCCCACAGAATAAATGCGTGGGTGAACAGTGAGATGGCCTAAGAATTCCTTCTCCATAATTGATTGTTAATTCTTTAATTGTATTATAATAATAATTTTGAAATTAATTTATAATATCTTTTTAGGCCAAATTCTTTAAATTAATTTTTTTATTTGAATCCTTCAAAAGAAAATTTAAATTATATAAAATTAATAAAAATTTATATTTAAGATAACATTTGTTAAAATAAGTAAGATAAGAGAGTATCAAAATAAGATTGTAATATTTTTCGAACCAACATATGGAATGATAAAAATAAAGTTAAGAAATATTATAAGATTTTTATCAAAGTATTTGTTAAATTCTTTGAAATCCATTAAGAATTGTATTTTTTTTTTCATATGTTTGTTAGATGCATATGAAAAATACCGAGATAAATTTTTTTTTTATAAAAATATCCCTATTACCAAATTCTTCAAAACTGTATGCTAACATCAATAACAAATTTATTATTAAAATAATATTTTATGATTAATGTAAATTATTAAAAAAAATTAAAATTAAAAATAATATTTTATTTTATAAATCAATATTCAAAAATAGATTCTAAAAAGATGAGAAAATAGAAATAATTATTGGTAGAATTATAATAATTTCACTTTGATTTTCAAAACATATGTTTATAATAGATAATAAAATATAAAATTGAATAAAATAATTTAAAAAATCTATCAAAATAATTTGTATTAAATAATAAAATAGAGAGAAAATTAAATTTTAAAAATATATTAAATGACATTAATTATTCTACGAAGGGCATATAAATAATTTAGGTTTATATATAAAATATTAGATAAATTTATTTGAAATGGTGCAGATAAATTTATTTATAAAAAGTTAAATAAAAAATCACGTGAGAATATTTTTGAAGAAATTCAAATAAATTTAACAAACACGTTTAAAAAAATAAACATTTGAGATACTTCTCATATTTGATTTTTTTTCTCTCATATCTTAATTAATAAATATTATCTAAATATAAAAAATAATACAAAATTAAACTCAAAATTAGATAAAAATAATATATAAAAATAAGCCCTATCAAGTTTCTTACGCCACCGCCGACAGCCACCCGTTACCATCATCGCCTCTATTGATTGCCATTGCCTTTGTGTCGTCGCCGCTATCAGCCATCGGTTCATCTATCGTCATCGACGGCTCGTATTCCACCATTGTCGACCCCCTTAGCTTCACCATCGTTGTCGATCACTGTGGTCATTTGTTCTTGCGTCTTCTCTGGTTATCCATTCAGCTTCCCCGATCGACGACATCCTCACTTTCTACCATCATCGTTGATGTATTCACAATTATCGCTTCATTCATCTTCTCCGATCGCCACAGCCATCGTCGTCCGTTGACCTTTGCCTTTGTCATCTGTTTGCCTTCACTCTTCACTGACGACTCGCAGTCATTCGCTTTGTCTTCTCTGGTCATTGTCAAGCTCGTCGCAACCATCGCCAACGGCAACTTCTTCTTCCTCCTCTATTATCGCCCTTGACTTCCTCCATTACCGACAGCCATTGCCCAGATCCTGTCCAGATTCGCCAAAACCATCAGATTTGCCTAGATCTAAGATATTCAATACCAAATCTAACCTGCTGGACCTGGTAGGCCAAATCCAAATTTGTCTCGCCCAAATTTGCTGCCCAAATCCATTATCCTACCTGATTTTTGGGCTTTTGTTTATTGATTATTTGGGATTAGTTCATCTTAGCAATGGCAAACTTGATGTATGATATTTTATTATTAGATTGAAATATTATATTTTTACTATAATAAGTTAAAATGTGTGTAATTTTGGCACAAATAAATTTAGATTATATACTTTTAAACTTTAATAAAATGCTACAATCATGGAGTATTGAAAAAAAATAGCTTAAGGATTGTAAAGTCTGATCTCAAATACATTTGCATTTATTGAATCAAATTTTACATGATATTTTAAAAAAAAAAATTGTTGTTACTATATGATTGAAACTGGAACAGTTGTGTATAACTAAAAACTTGACTAGTAAGTTATATTTAAAGAAAATGTTATATTCTCATCAAATAGCAAAGATACGTTTATTGGAAGCCTTTTAATAGTTTTTAAGAAAATTGTATTTGATTTGGAAAGTATGGAGATTAAATATGATGATAAAGATTTTGGTTTAATTTTGTTATGTTCTCTATCAACCTCATATTCAACGTTTAGAGACACCATACTCTATAGTTGTGACACTCTTATCTTAGATAAAGATTATGATACTTTGTTTTCGAAATAGAAAATTGATAAGCAATTATTGAAAAATTCAGAAAATCAGGGAATGGTCTTTTAATTAGAGACATAACAAATAATAAAAATTTTGGTTGTAAAGTAACTATTGTAAGAAGAAATGACATATAAAAAACAAGTGTTTTAAATTTTAGAGCAAATTTAAGAATGTTGTTGAAGTTAATAGTAAAACAAATAGATACTTCAAGTGAAACGAATGTTGTTGAAGTTAATAGTAATGATTGGAAATTTATGGTGGTAACTAATAAAATTACCAAGACTTGTGAAAATTTGAACCTTGACACATCATGCAAGTTTTATATGTCTCTTAATAGATATTGGTTTTCGATATATGAAACTTTGACTATTGATGATGTGTTGATGGAAAACAATTTCTATTGTAAAATTATTGGCATTGAAACAATTAAAATTAAGATATTTATGGAATTGTTAGAATTTTAACTAATATCAAACATATTCTTGACCTTAAAGAGGAATCTTATTTCATTGAATTCTCTTGATTTAAATAGGTACAAGTTCCTTGGTGAATATGGAGTCATTAAGGTTAGTAAACTGAAAAACTTGAGTTCTGTGAGCATTGTGTCTTTAGTAAGCAAAAATGAATCAAATTTAATAAAGATATTCACAATACAAAAAAGGACACTAACTATATCCATTCAGATCTCCGGGGTCTTGCTAGAATACCCTTTAAAGGTAGTGCCAGATACATGTTAACTTTCATTGATAATTTTCCTAGAAAAGTTTGGGTATTCTTCTTGAAATAGAAAAATGATGTTTTTGCTATATTCAAACAGTGAAAGAATTATGATTGAAAAATAAATTGAAAGACAGATTAAGCGTTTCTACATAGATAATGGTTTAATTTTTTTTAAAATAAATTTAATGATTTCTACAGCAAATAAAGAATTCTAAGACATTTATTTGTTTCAAGTATGTCACAGCAAAATGGTGTAACTGAGTGGATGAACAAAACCTATATGAACAAGATACATTGTATGTTATCTAATTTTGGTTTACCTAAGTTATTTTGGACTAAGATTGCAAACATGACATATTTTTTGGTTAATTGGTCTCCTTCTATTGCCATTGATAAGAAAACTTCATAAGAGATATGGTCTGATACTTCTACAAATTATTCTAATTTAAAATTTTTTAAATGTTCTGCATTAATTTACTCATGTTGATGATGAAAAATTGGAACCAAAATCTAAACGTTGTGTCTTTCTTGATTGTAAATCTAGTGTTAAGTGCTATAAATTATGGGATCTAAAAACATCTAAAGTTATAATTAGAAAAAATGTTATATTTGATGAAATTATATATCATGCTTAGTGGTTTATTTCAAAAGAATGTAACCCTATAGGTCAACAGAGTTCTGACATTTAGGTAGAGTTTAAAATTGATAAAAGCCATATATCTGAGTTCTCGTCTCAAATTAAATCAAGCCTAACTCAAGCCTAAAAGAAAGTGTCGATCCATCAGAATATTGTATGACAAAAAGATGGATCTAGAAGAAATATCAAACTCCTTCAAAGGTATGTTGAGGCTAATTTTATTGTCTATAATTTGAGTATGACTAAAAATATCCACTGCAATGAGGGTTATGTGGATTTGGTTTGCATTCATCAAAGAGATTAGTTTTTCGCGATTTTGTTGGAAGAAAGAATTATGAATAATTTCGTATTTGAATTTTGTGTAAAGGTGGAAATTGTGATAATTGTGACCTAAAATTCAAATTCATTTGTGATCGGAATTTCTAATTTGATTGTGATTGGGATGTTAAATTTGACTCTGATTGGGATATATCTACAAGTAAAAATTTATCTGTTTTGTGGCTAATCAAGATTTATTTTATTCGTAACTTATTTTTTGATTAAAGTATGAATTTTTTTAAATTATTTTATGTATATATCTATAAATTAGTGGTAGATCTATAAGTAAGTACCCAATATCCTGAAATTAGTTACAGTAATATTATTTTTGTCGTAATAATATATTCATAGTGATATTTTGTTATTTTTCTTGTAATTTTTCTTGATTTGAGTTGTTTATTTTGTGCCTTTGATGATTTGATCATGATTTATTTTTTATCCTAAATCCTAACAAAAATAACTTAAAAGAAAAAAGAGTTTATGGGTTCTTAAGGTTATATATAGAACCAGAATGGCCAAAGGAGGAAGAAAAAGTAAAAGTAAATCAAGAGAAACCTTAAAATGCTAAAAGGAAAATGCATTGAAAATGACCCAAAACAAATAATAGAGTACTCCATGCCTTGTTAAATATTATATTTTTAGTATCAGAGTTATTAATAAGTCCATAAGATTAATTGTTATGCTTGAGAAATAAATAATTATGAAAGGGTTTTGTAAGTATTGGTCACTCCTGAGTATAACATGTGGCTGTGGATCTCAAAGCACAATATTGCTGTGGGATGGAACCGAATGTACGACGCACGGAACATAGAATTACTTGTCACCCGCCACAAAAGGACACATCGCCAGAAGAAGCCAAAATTGGAGCGAACTCCCAAATCAAAAGCCTCTTCTGGACCTCGTGGGGTTGCCCTTTTTGGGCTGCTATATATCCTATTTTTAGCCATGGAAAACGGACAAACATCAAGTGCCTTGAGCTAATTTGTCTCAATATCTCTTCCATTAAAAACATCAATAAATAAAGTTTCAAGGCTTACCCATCTCCTCCTCATAATTACGCACATTAATTACAAAATTCTATGTCCATATCTTCTTCCTTATTCTCTACTATAAAATCGAGTTATATTTGAATGTTATGAAGTAGCTATATATATATATATACATGTATCGAAGCTCATGGACAGAAGCTTTGTCGCCAACTCAGTAACCAAGATGAAGAGCCTTCACCACAGGCACCGAATCTTGCCGAACCAGTGCAGCTCGAGCCTGGTCCAAGCCATCGACGCGCCGCTGCCGCTGGTCTGGTCCATGGTGCGCCAATTCGACAACCCTCAAGCCTACAAGCGCTTCGTGAGGAGCTGCACCATGCAGGTCGGCGACGGCAACGCCGGCAGCGTCCGCGAGGTGAGGGTGATTTCCGGCTTGCCTGGCCGGACCAGCATCGAGCGGCTCGACAGGCTCGACGACGATCTGCATGTTATGATTTTCAGCATTATCGGCGGCGACCACCGGCTGGAGAATTACCAGGCCACCACCACCCTGCATAACGGGGAGAACGGCGGGGGGACGGTGGTGATCGAGTCGTACGTGGTGGACGTGCCGGCAGGGAATAGCAAGGAAGATACTTGCGTGTTTGCGGATACGATCGTTGCTTGTAATCTCAAGTCCTTGGCCAGTATCAGTGAGAAAATGGCTTCCAGGACTGAGGGCTAGCTAGTGCGCGCGCGTATATGGTTTTTTTTTTTTTTTTTTTTTTTTTGGGGGGGGGGGGGGGGGGGGGGGTTGGGTTTAGAAATAAAATAGAGATTGTGGAGTGAAAAAATCTATATAAAAGTTTGATTGTACTTTTTTTTTTTCTGTAAATAAAAGTTTGATTGTACTTACTAATCCTTTTTTTAGGTTAGGAAGCAATCTTAATGATAAATTAGTAATAATTAGAACAATTAATTAATTAATTATAGAGAGGAGATGTATGATTTGTTTTAACAAATGCATTAAAATCATAATTTATAATTTAAATTTTTCGAATCAATTAAATCAACAACTTAATATAAGGATGTTCAAATATTTTTCTCTTTATCTTTGTTTTTTTGTGAACCTAACAAGAGTTAAATCAAATAAATTTAGAATAATACGAAATAAGTGAAAAAATCAATTAATCATAAGAACACTAAATTTTACGTGAAAAATTTCCTCAATACAAGGAATAAAAATCACCAGATCCAATTCTATCCAAAATTTTCACTATCAAACAAATAATGGGAATACACGAATGTCTTCTTTAGTTGTTAATAAGTAGAGACACGTAATAGTATTTCTTCAACAATAACAATTCTTGAACCAAACAACTATAATAAAAAATAAAAAAGATCTCACCGACTAAAAATTAAACAACTACCGTAAAAAAAAACTATTAATAAAGAGTTCCAAAATTGACCTTCACTATTTAAATTGTAGAGCCATGCATTATGAACATGTTAGCCAAATTTGAGTCAAATCGGATCATAAATCGAATTCGAAACAATTTTTTGATCACAAGTAAACAACACATCTTTTTTCAAATTCTACACTTTTCTTCCCATTTTTTTCTTAGCGTGTACGGTTGCCACATTAGAAAATGTTAAAATCCTTTAATACTTGATACTTTTTATAACAAAAATTCGTCTAAGTCTTTCATATAATTAAGCCTAATCCATATAAACTTTATTTTATTTAATTAATGATTAAATAAAAACTAATGGACCATCTGAGGAAACGCAACCCAACAAATACAACACTAATTATTATTTATCTCACCATGTCTATTTTTAAAAGTAAGAAACTAAAAAATAATCAAACAATGTGCTAGTGAGATCAAACAAACCCTGAATTATTTAATTCCATGTTCTATACCCAATTCTATGGCTTTCAACTTGTCATGGGCCCACTAACGACACAAACTTCTGTGGGCTGATCAGAAGCCCATTTAGTTTCTGGTCCAACTGCCTTTGGGCCTTTACAATTCCTCAGTCCAGTCAAAAATATAGAATATATTGCTTTAATAAGAGAAATGGTATTTTTACAGAATTTTCATATAAAAATATCACTGAAACAATGCTAGAAAGGTTTTCTATTTTTGCAATTTTTTGCTATTTTCGTAGACTTGTAGCCTAAACATTAATTTTTGTGTAAAAGATGTTCTTCATATGCAATAATATATATATATATATATATGGATGTATAAACACTTTAAAAAGGGAAGAGGGAGAAGACATTTCAAGCACTGCACGTGTAGCATTTTCCATGAGTCGCCCGAGAGGATGATGTATATCATCTTGGAAGAAGACACGAGACTGCACTCAAATTTAGTGACTTTTCCAAACAAAAGGTTCTTGCATTTGTTTTTTATATTTATGCATTACAGAAAACATAAAAATATTTCTATACTTTATAAAAAATGTCACGTGACATTTTAAACTTTTAAAATGTTCTATTAAATACTTCTACTCTAAAAATAGTAGAATTAATAAACGTCTTTTTATCCAATCAATAAATTAGATACTTCTACTCTAAAAATAGTAGAATTAATAAACATCCTTTTGTCCAATCAATAAATTGTGTAAGATAATACATTTAATAAGGATACCAATTCTCTCTCTCTCTACCACATATCTTTACCAGAGAGAGATCAAGTTTGAGTGCATGTAAGGTTGCGTTGTAGACAATGTTTCCCTCGTAGTTGGGATCCATTAAGAAACACCTAGAAAAATTGGCGTGGTTTTAGAGCCATTCATATGAGAGATTTGGGGCAAGGGCTTGGGTGCTAAGCCAATAGAGGGCATCATATATAGTAGATGGTAGGAGGCAATGCTTGAGGGCGAGGGTGGGGGTTTGGGTAGTGATAGAGGAGAAGCTAAAGAGGATGAAGCTATGCCGTGAAAATAAAGAAGAAGCGGATGTTTGGAGGATAGAAGGAGGTAGAGAGGGTGAAAAAGTAGAGGAATGTGGTGGCAAAGAGGTTGAGAAAGCGATCTTCCAATCGCTTCTTCGAAAGATACTCCTCTCATTAGTGGTTTTCTAGTCACTATCAATGTCTCGAGTGACTCTAATGAAAGACGAGATAGCTAGCAATGCCAGCTTTGACTTGTTTGACGCAACCATCGTTGTCGAACTTGCTATTCTGGCATAGAGACCCATTAGATAAAAGAGTGACCTTCAACCCTCGAAAGCTGATGACCTTCACCCATAGCTGGGATAGCCTAGATGAGCCGGCTATCTCGTTAGTGGTCGCAATAGAGTGTTACGAGCCTTGCATCATTGTATGTGTATTTTACACTTTCAAGCTATCTCTAATTAGTGTTTATTGAATGTTTAGTAGTTCTATTTTTTAGAATAGAGATGTATAATGAGATGTTTTAAAAGTTTAAAGTGATAATATTTTTAATAAAATACCTATTTTTTAATAAAAAAAAAAGAAGCAATAGAGTATTTTTATATCTTCTATCTTTATATATCAAAAACTAAAAAGTACCATTAACTCATTTTTTTTAACTTACTATATTTTTAATATTAAACTTCTATAGAAATATTGTGTAATACCTAATTAATATAATAATAAAATGTCAGATAGACCTTGGTTGTGGAAAAGGTCCATTTGTCAATGCACATATATATATATATATATTTATTTATGCCATCTTCAAGTTCCAGGACTACCCCAGTAGATAACTACTCCCGCCTAGAGGTTGATGAGAGTAGATATTGCTTCTACATGTGTATGTATATAAAGAGGGAGAGCTTTTTTATGTATATATCTTACTTCGACTATCTTTCAACTTTAAAGTTGTGGATTTGAATTGTGATGAGCTTTTCATTCATTATTAATTGAAAAGTATTCGATCGGAGATTGATGGTCATTGGCATGATATTAGAAATCGGTATGGTATCGTACATTAGGCAATAAATCATCATAAAAATAAGCCTTAAAAAAAAAAAAAGGATAGTTTTGAGTCTTTTTATACCTTTTTAATATAATTAAAAGATTTTAAAAAGTGAAGATTGAGAATGATTCTTATTCTTTTTTTTATTAGGTAAATTGAAAATTTGATTTTTTATGGAGATTAAGGTTAACGAATTTTTAAAATTAAACATATAAGATTTGTCTTCAAAAATATCTAAACTATTATTTCTAGCTATAATGTTTACATTTACTAGAGTGTGATTTTATGTGCGTTAGGGGTGAACAATACTCTTGTCGGTTTTGGGTTAAAACCTCTTTATTCTCTCTTTCTCTTTTTTTTCCAACAATTGTCTCTTATTTGTCGATCGTGATTGTATCAACATCCAAGAGACGAGATTGCAACGGCAAAGAGGAAAGATGCATTGACAAGAGAGAAGGTGAAGATGAAAGTAAGAAAAAAGACATAAATATGATGTGTTTATTAAGAAAGGGAGATCCCAAAAATAACTTTTTAACCCACTAAACTAATGGGGGTTACGTTTAGCCCGGGGGTGAACAAAATGGCACTCCACTTGCTGGCAGATTGTCATAGTACTATTGTTAGAGATCATTATCTGCTTCTTCTTAATTCTGACTTGACAGAAAGATTATTGTATGTTAAATTGGCATATATATATATATAGAGAGAGAGATAGATAGATAGATAGATAGCTAGAAACTTATTTGGGAACAGCTTACTAAGATGGCTTTTGATGTTTCTAGCAACCAAAAATGGGAAAATTGGTTTTGCTTTGGTTTGAAGCTCAAAGTGTACCCATGAACTAATTCAGAGCCATATTTGTCAATAAAAGTTTATGCATATATATATATGTGGTAGGATACATATCTAACAATTTATTGTTCTCGGTCTTTAAATTTGCGTCTAAATCTGGAACTGATGATCAACTGCCATGCATGTTATATATATCCAGAAAGTAAGTATCTATGATGAAGAAGAAATGATTGAATCAGATTCTTTTACAGAGAGCAAAGAGAGAATTAATTAAGGCTAAAGATGATATTGTGGAAGAAGAAGAAGAAGATCATATGTTTTCTCTCTGCTGGAGGAAGTATGCCTGAAATGGAAGTGGGGAGAGAGAGAGAGAGAGAGAGAGTTTCTGAGAAAAGATCATAAAAACAATGGAAAAACTGCCCCTTTTTTTTTTTTGTTACTTGGTCATTCATGAACTGTATGTAACAAGTCTCACATTCTCAGGCTGTTCCAGTCTCTAGCATATGTTAATAAATTTCTGAAATACACGCAATAACCCATTAGTATATGTAATTTTGTTACATAGTATGATATATATGATGGGTTGAGATGAAATTTGATCATATTTCATCTTTTGTGTATAATATAACATTACTGATAGAAAACAAACAAACTCTCCCAAATAGATATCAAATCCAGTTGAAAACAACAATCCACCACCTAGCTAGCTAGTAATTAGAAGATGTATTGATGATAAGGTTCAAAATGTTGGGATTTCCAAATGAGTCCTCCTAAATGGACCCTCCCCCACCTCCATACTTCACATGTTGCCCACTAACATCTACATTGAACCATTTAATGGGTGGGTCACCTCTTTGCCAATTTATTTCTGGCCCACTAGACGTATGGTGCAGATCAATTCTTGAGACACATCCAATCAATCATGTTGGAGCTTCTTTAAATAGAGGGCTTGAACTAATTTCTTTAATTTATTTCACCAGTTTTGCCTTTCAAGCAATTCACCTTAATTAGCTGAACAAACAACATGCCCAGTCTTCACCTACTCAACTTAAAACCCTTCAATTTTCATCTTCCCATTTGAAAATTCGCATTACTTTATGTAAAATTATGCTAAAATTTCACTTCTTTTAATTAGTTAAGTTCGTTCATGCATGGCACTTTCTTTCACAAGCCCAAATCCAGATTTAGATAAAGTGAAAAGAAGTGAAATCTATCTTTCTATCTATCTTAGCAATCAGCCCTCACTTTCCAATGAAAGCCACAGCCCACATGATGTTGCTTGGGGATATTGAAAGATCACAACCCCATTTTCTCAAAAGAAGATCTCTCTCTCTCTCTATGCCCCATTTCCCAACTCCTAGCCATATATACAATCACCCATTACCCTTGGAACTACTAATGGAAAAACGTTTGGAAACTCAGTGAGTTCCCAAATTGTATTTACGGGTTAATAAATTTTTAAAACTTCACATTAATTTAAGTCAATCATCGTGTGTGGCGTCTCCCAAGTTACCGTAACAGAGTTCCACAAGTAGACCATCCTCCCATTTTATTTAGCTACTACTGTCTTATATAATAACCCAGCTAGCTCATTAATTCAACGGAGGCTTGACAGGTGTCATATTCGAATTCAGACACTTGTCCTTGATCAGGGGAATCGGACCGGTCCCGCTTCTGCTCACATGACATGCCCAATCGTGAAGTGACATGTGTCACCATGATGCCGCCACCCTTTTACATGTACGCACCCAACCCAAATAATTGCTCCGTGAAAGGGCTTGAGGAGGGATGGGTGCTAGGGGCCCCTGAAATGATCGAAATAAAAGGCTAAGTACAGAGTAAGGTGCAATTATTCGAGGCATTGAATTCATCATTCCCCTAGCTTAGCTAGCAACTTTACACATAATATTTATTACATATGCATGAATCTTTTTATAAAAAAGATAAATTGCCCCATGAAAAGCAAAAAGTCTAATGCTAGCTACATGCAATGAAATCTGCTCATTAATTTTTTTTTAAAAAAAAAAAAGAAGAGAAAAGTTTAATTTAATAACAATTTATGGGTATTCAGAAAAGTGATTTATTGTATTGGGTATTATTATATCTTGTGAATTAGAATTTATTATATAAATTAAGGCTGCAAAAAAGAGGCAGTCTAGCTAAATGACCCAAAAAAAGAACTTACCCACAGAGAAATAAATGAAACTGCTGCTACATACAAGACAAACTGGTTAATTTATGTATAGGTACATATATAGATGAATTTTTTTAGTATGATTAATATGTAATCATAGTTTTGCATTAAAAAATCCCAGGTCCATGACTATCTAAGTTTTAAAAAGTAATAATTATTATGAAGTAACTCTAGTCACATTTTTTAGCGTGGAAGAATTTTGTAATATATCATTTTTCGATGCAGAAATAATAACCACCCCCCCCCCCCCCCCCCCCCCAAAAAAAAAAAAAGTGAAAAAAAGAAGAGGCACCAAAAGCTGCTAATTATAAAAAACATCTTTTGTTACAAAAACTTATAATGTGATTGATACCATGTTCTTGACATAAGCAAAAGGAAAAGAGCCTTCTCTTTCTCCTATATTTTCTGTGTCTCCCTCTTCTCTTCTCCTTCTTCTCTCCTCTTTCCAGAGAGAGAGAGAGAGAGAGAGAAAGAGAAAGAGAGGGAGAGGGAGAAAAGGAGCTGCCAGCCCCAGCCATGAAGAACACCATCCGATGCTGCATCTCTTGCATTCTTCCCTGCGGCGCCCTCGACGTAATTCGCATCGTGCATACCAATGGCCGCGTCGAAGAGATCACTGGCACCGTCCGAGCTGCCGAGATCATGAAGGCTCATCCCAAGCACGTCTTGAAGAAGCCCTCCACCTCATCCGGAGAAGGCTGCTGCCCCAAGATCGTCATCGTGCCGCCGGACGCCGAGCTCCAGCGCGGCAAGATTTACTTCCTCATGCCCGTGCCTGCTTCCACGCCAGAGAAGTCCAAGTACCGGCGAAAAAGAAAAGACCCGCAAACCAAAACCCCCGCCGCCGCCAACAACATCTCGGTGAAGAACTTGCTTGTTTCGGACCGTTACTTGAGCGAAATCCTGTCGGAAAAGCTGTCCACGCAGAGGGACCGGCGGCGAGGCCGCGCCGCCGTGTGGAGGCCTCATTTGGAGAGCATATCCGAGACCCCAAGCGAAGTTTAATGAATGGGGGCTGGTTTATATATATGTCAGTTTTCTTGTTTATGATTCATTTTCAAAAGGATTACCCTTCAGGGTTTCTTCAAAGATCGATGCTGGCCATTACCCAACTCTCTTTCTTTGTTCTTCCTATTTCTTTTTCCTTTTCTTTCTGTACATATAAGCATATATATGGATAATCAAAAGGAAAAATAATATATATATCCCAAAGCTGCGATCTTGGCTTCAATTTCTTCTTGATGACTCTGAACACTTCTGGTAGGATCAATATTGCAGTTTTTCAATATATATATATATATTATACACACACACACACACATAGAGAGAGAGAGAGAGAGAGAGATTTACTTATTACTGTAATTCATTGAGATGAAGAGATTGGAATTGAGGATCAAGATCAAAGATCCGACTTGTACTGTTCCGTGTTCCAGTAACGTATTTTTATTTTTTTTCTTAATAAGATTTAAGTCTGATTTGATGCGATCATAACACCACTTCATGAAAAGTCTATATTGCCCATGTTTGAATAAGAAAATGTAGTTTTGCTACAGAATGGTGGTTTCGGTACCCCCAATGTGTCGGCACGAATACATTCCCCATCTCAAATATTTTTTAAGTATACATAAAATTCCAATTTGAGAGTAAAAAATAGTTTCCTTTCGTTAATTCAAACCCCAAACATCTATTATTGTATATTTTTACAATTAAAGCAATGATTTTCTTCATGATATATATATATATATATTAGGGATTGAATTCCGGCCCTAATTAATTAGATCTTGAAACAAAATAATTACTTATAAAATAATTAGCGTATACCCGCATGATCTATACCAATTTTAGTGGCAAAAGTTAATGCATTTGAAATACATAAAAGCAACTTAAAAATATATATATATAAGTATATATATATATATTAAAGTGGTACATATTTTTATGTAAAAAGAGGTGACTTTTGATGTTAAAGTGGGATATAATTGTTATGAAAGAGATTTAGAGGTTGATGGCATATTTGTCCCCACCAGGAGTTTCAACCATAGAATAATGTATACAAGCAAGCACTTGATGAGGGGGGAGAGGGTTGCACTAACAAGTGGGCATGTCTTTTAGCATTTTGTTCTCATAAAGGTTGGTTGATGATGCCAATAGCATCCCATTATAAAGTGTATTACAGTAAGGATCGATATTGATCATTACTTATTAAGAATAATATATAAATAATTAATAAAAGGATTATCAAGTATGTAGCTCTCTAGCTACGCCTCTCTCCAATCCATTGGTTCCAATGCCAAACCCCTCCTCCTCCTCCTCCTCCTCCCTGATCCAATGTAGCTTCCCCAATCCCACTGTTGGAGGCTACTGCTAAGGTGGCACAATCATTGAAATCTGATCCAACCTATATATCATGCCTACCTCCTCTTACAATATATATTATACATACACACACAAATATATATATATATATTCAAAACTTATAGATAAAATGTTTTAGTAAATTATCTTAGTTATTTTTTTAATTTGGTAAATATTTTTATATTTAACGGGTGACCAATCTTTCTCTAGTTCGAAGATGGTGAACCATCACTAAAGAGAAAGAGAAACCAATAGAGTTTTTGATTTTAGCTAGTTCACCTAGTAAAGGGGCCGGAAGAATTAAAAATTAAATGTTGATGAGAGAAGGTTATTGTAATTTTGAGAGGGGATTCAAACGGCGCCTCTTACATTATATATATATATATATGTTGAATGAATATATATAGAATTGTCTCCACTATTTGCTGTGGATCCTTTACTATTATCGATATATATGTATATATATTTAAACGGTGTTATCGATAATTTTATATATTTAATCGATCTCTAGGTCGCTGCAACCATATCTTATGGAAAACAGCAAAAGAAACCAAGTAATAGGCCATGAAGGATGGATCTTCAATCTGTAAAGGGCTACTAAATTAACCTATATATTATGCCTTGTAATTTACGATATCCTTTAATTAATATATATTACAAAAGGTTGATATATAATTAGAGGTAAACAGATTAAATTTGCATATAAATGGTGATGAGAGTCATTACCATATATCTATTAGTTAAAGAAGGGAAGCTTATGATTTGTAATTGTGAAAATATCACTGTCATATCATTATTATAACAATAAAATAAAATAAAATATCTCTAAAACTTTCATAACTAGAAAACTCACAATCAAATAGCCCCTTTAATGATTTTTTTTTCTAAAATTTAAAAAATTAAGAGCACTCAAGCCCAAGTAAGTGGTGGTCCATGTATATACACAATAGCTTGAGCTTGAGGCTAAATGGGCAGAAGCCAAACATGGTGTGTCCAGCCCATTAATGCCCACCAGCCACCAATAGTTGTGTCAACCATGGATCTCAAAAAGCACACACCAAGCCCTATGTGGAAGAGAGAGAGAGAGAGAGAGAGAGAGAGATTCCTTGTTTGGGTCCCCGGAAAGTAAGCAGACTTGATGCTCTCATCATCTTTTGCTCATCGGGGCTATGATGTTCGGCGCATCTTTATCCCCCAATAGCAATAATCCACTAATTGATTTTGCCAACCATTAGTGGGGAAACAAATAATCTCAAGAGTGCTTTCTCTTTTCTGGTCCCAATTCTTCCCTAATTCCAGTTTCTTGTTTTGTAGTCAATTTGGCTTTGTCTCAACATTTTGTTGTACCAAACGGCAGGACTTTCCATTTTGGTGAAAAACAAAGTCCATAGTCCCTGCCCCTTGCTCTACTTTATTCAAAATATCAAATCAAATAAAGTCCAATATGTTAAGTTTATTATTTATGAAAATTATTAGACTGACACATTCTGATTATTGTCGTTTACATGAGACAACATGTTTTTTTTTCTTTTTTTGGGTTATGGTTACCTTTTGTATGGAAGGGGAGAAAGAAATCAACTAATACATTACCAAGGGCATCGCTCGACCAAGATACAAGTCTCTTATGCCATTTGCCTATGTTCCTTTCTCGCCAAAAGAGAATGATTAGAGGTGGGGTATGGGCTCTAGCAACGGGTTCCTCTGGGGTGGCTGGCATCAGCAAGTATTTCGACGCTCAAGTGAGTAAGAAAGTAAGGAGAGAGTGTATCAGTAGGTCAGATATCTGAACATACCTTGATTCTAAGAAGAATTAGATGATATAGAAGGAAGAGATGTCCTCCTACATGCACGCGTCATGCGTTTGCAAGTGATGGGATTGACTATCTGACGTTGATGGAGGTTCCCAGGTGTAGCATGGTGGCGACAGAACTCTCATTAATGTGGATGGGATTCGTCATTAATGAGCATGAGATTTGAGACGGTCGCGCAAATACCCAGTGGAAATTGCAATGATGCCATGGCAAGCTGGCGTTGGGCCAAGGCTGGGTCTAGAGGGAGGGCCAAGAAGATGGTCAAGATTGGGCCTAAGAAGAGGGCCGAGATTGGACTTGAACGGTCCAACCTCTATTTGATCTACCTGTACTTATGCAAAAATAATAGAATGGTAATATTTATAGATATAAAAATATTGTTTACACAATAAGTTAGTGTTTGTTAACCAGGGGCAGATTTATTATTAAGTTATCTTGGGTTTCAGCCCAAATTTATTATTGAGTTATCTTGGGTTTCAACCCAGTGCAACCCACAACAAAATTTAAATTTGTAAGATAATTTTTTTTAATTTTTTAGTAATAGCCCAGCCCACCCCTAATTTTTTCCATCCTAGCCCACCTGCCTAGATCCGCCCTTGTTGTTAACCAATATTAGGGGTGCAAATGAGCCGAGCCGTTCGGTCTTAGCTCGGTGTTTGATTCGATAAAAGTTCGTTCGAGTTCATTTGTTAAGATAAACGTGATAAGTTTGAACCTAATTTTGAAGCTCGATTTGTAAACGAACTGACATTGAACTCAGTAAAATTTGATTCCTTAGTTCGTAAGTTGGCTCAAATAAGGGCTCATGAGCTAGCTCGATTATAAGCTCATGAATTGTCTCAAATAAAAGCTCGTGCACTTATAGGCTTATGACCACTTTGTTAGTTGATATTGGTAAAAATTATTAATTTTTATGTTTTTATACATAGAATAACATCCACCGAGATTCTTCTGTCACATGAAGCAAAACAAGGTATGTGATTCTTGAAAGCTTTTGATGTGTTAGTATTTTATAAGTTGATGTATGTGATTTGATATATAATTATGATTACTGATTAATATTATAATTTTAAATTGCAGCTTGATATTTGGAGTAGCTAATTTAAAATTGAATTGAAAATATCTTTGTTATGTTATAATTTTAATTATATTTATAATTTGAAAATAACTAAATAAGTAATTTGATTATCTTTTTGTATGGTAAATGATATTATGCTTATTATAATTTGTAAAATTATTATTACTTAATTATCATGTCGATGTTATATTTGTTGACTATAAAGTTGAGTTCATTTAGATATATTTGTTGATTATTATATTGATATTTGTTTTTATTGTACATCAATTTATTAAGATTTTTTAAATAAAACTTTGATAAATTTCAGACTGAACCCAAGCTCAGGTTGGGGCTCGCTCGAGCTTGAGCCTCAGGGTCAATCAAATTGACGAGCCGAGATGCTAATCGAGTTTGAACTCAAGTCGAGCTTCCAGACTTGACTCAAACTTGAGTCTGTGATAAAATTTGTTGAGCTGAGCCGAGCTAAGCAAAGTTTGGCTCGACTCGGCTTATTTGCACCCCTAACCAATATATAGATCAAAAAAATTTATATATAGAAAACATTTCAAACTTTTGTGATTTCTAATATGTTTGTTAAATTTATCTGGAAACTCTTAAAAAAGAAGTCATGTGACTTTTTATTTGACATTTTACATATATGCTTATCTCTCTCCCTCTTCATATAACAATATTTTTATCTTGCACTTTTGTCATTTTCAATATGTTTGTTAAAATTATCTAAAAATTCTTGAAAAAAAAATCACGTGACTTCATATTATGCATTTTACAGATATGCTTATCTCTCTCTATATAATAATATCTTGGATCTTACAGATAAAAAAAAATGACGCATACATCTTCTCGTACATTCCAAAAAAATTAACAAATAATTTGATAAAATTCTTGAAATGTTTCTTAGGCTTATCTTGACAATTTTATATTTTGGTCCATAAAATATTCAAACTTTATCTTCATATAATATTATCTTACTTTTTTTAATAAAGTTACCTGAGTATATTAAATTAAGAAGAGTTTGAAGCTTTGAGTATTTGTATGTATATATATATATATTAATACATTTAGTAGGTAACACGTTTTTATTCTTGTGAATATCACTATCTAACTAAAGAGAATCGTCTAGGGGAGTGTCATGGAGGGGGAAGGAGTAGCCCTCCCCTCGGATTTTGCTTGCGTTAGTCAAATATTATGTTGTTTAATGTGGACAATATAATAATTTTATCTAATTAAATAATAAAACAGTAAAATAGTTTGGATTAGAGTTTATTTATGAAATTCTGTAACTCAAAGCCAAACATCCTTATAAAGGATTTAACTACGTCAATAAGAATGGAAGACTGATCGAGCGATGGAAACCCCACAGGAAAGGGCATCCCAATAATAGAAGACTTCACCCACCCTCAAAAAGCCCAATATTCTACCATTGGGGTGGTAATTCAATAAGTAAGTTTTCTTCATATTTTTTTGAATGGAGATTGAGCTTTAAATATGAAATTAGTTCATAGGAATTAGGCTTGGATCATAGTTAGCCCTTTATTATTTAAAAATAATATTAAAATGCTCAATTTATTTTAAAACAAAGATATTTTCTTATCTAAAACTATCCAATTAGTAGTAACAGGGGTAAAGGTTCCTTTTAATCTCTCCCTATTTTTTCATGGATAAAAGGGATAAGAAAATTCTTTTTGCAGCAATGAGTTTTCCTTTCCACAACTACTTTCTACATTTGTTCTACATAGTAATATTCAATTATTTTATGTAATTATTATGTTTTCAAAATACCCTCTCTACCAATGCTTTGCCAGGATGACGAAGACACGCTTTAGAGCTACAGATCTTGCCCCTCCACCGGTGTTTCGTGAGGATGACGAAGATAGCTACATGGCACAAAATCTCGGCGTCACCTGTTGGGGTTTCTGGTGACCCAGCAGTGCCTAAACCGGAACTCCCTCCAATGCTGCTTAGCTACAGCAGTTCGGCCACCTTGCAGCGCTAGACTCCCATCTTTTCCTCTAAATTTTAATGGATTTTCCTTAGTTTCTAAGTTATAGTTGTTATTTGTTAGCAATATGGGTTTTATTTTGCAATTATTACCAATTTTCTGTTCTGATTCTTCTTTGTTCAACAATTTTCTATTTTGTTTATTCTTTCTTTATTGACAGTATTGCAACGAGCATGCCAATTCTGATAGTTTTGTTTAGATGTATGTGATTTGCACACTTGCTTGGATTAAGTATTCTTTGATCAGTGATGGTCCACACTGATCGGTTATCAAACTTTTAAACTTTAGAGTTAGGAAAAAGACTTTTTGAATTAGAGTTTGAAAAAAATTCTCTCAAACTCTAGACTTCGGGTGACACTTCTCAAATTCTAAAATTTAGAAAAAAGTAAAACTCTCGAATTCTAAAATTTAAAAAAAAGTAAATCATGTATTAAATTTTAAAGTGCGGGTAGATAAATTGTTTATAGTATATTTAGAATAATAGAGAGTAAAAATATTTTTTTTTAAATTATTTGAATTATATTTAATTTTATTAAAAAATTATTGTAAAAAGCAAAATAAGTTACTGCAAATAGAATTTTCTAAAGAAATATTTGAATCAGTTGAGAAGAGAAATGATTATTATTATATATATATGGGATATATTATACACAATTGTTTTAATACTAATAATAATGTTAAGTTAAGTGCAGGTTGAAATTGAATATAATTTACTCAATTATATATAATGGTCAGAGTGTCACAATAAATGGTGTAGGGGACATAAGCGTAAATTTGATTTCCTTTGGTCCGGAAAGTCTTCCACTGCGGGCAGGGGAGAGGATTGCAGAAAAGGACAGGCCATCGGGGAGAAGAAATCAGAAATCAGGAATCCACCGTTCCGTTGCCGTTGCCTTGTATCCTCCACGTCAGGCCAGGCCCAATGCCGGCCCGACCGACGCCAAATCCCATCGTGTTATCTTCCCCCTCAAAATATTATAAAAATATAATAAATTAATAAACGGAAAAAAGTAAAAAAGAAAAAGAAAAGAAAAGAAGAGAAGAGAAGGCGCCGCGATAGAGAAGAGAGAGAGAGAGAGAGAGAGAGAGCAGGAACGGCACAATAATCCACGGGAAGGAAGGATCAATCAACGGCGCAAGAAAACGTAACGTAACGAAAGGCAAGCGGCCAGCCAGCCAGCCAGCCGTAGCCGGGTCCATGACGCCACCCTTTCCCCTACGCGCATTCGTCGCTTCACGCGCTCTCTCTCTCTCTTTCTCTCGTCCCGGCGACTTCACCGAGTCATCCATCCATCCATCCATCTATCCCACCGTACTTTTTACAACAACAACAACAACACCACATCATGCGCTTCACGCCTGCTCTCTCCTCCTCCTTCGCCGCTCCTACTTCTCCCTTTCTCTTCTTTCCCTAACCCTAAACCCGATCCGATCGATTTACCTTTTGTTGTTCTGCCTCAGGGCGTCCCTTTCGTTTTGTTGCTGATTGATGGGGGAATTGACGGAATCAGGCGTCCCCAAAGCGGCGTCGTCCCGGCCCCTGCCGTTCCGGGAGGACTGCTGGAGCGAGGAGGCCACGGCGACGCTTGTCGACGCCTGGGGTCGCCGTTATGTTGAACTCAACCGCGGGAATCTCCGCCAGAAGGACTGGCAGGAGGTGGCCGACGCCGTCAACGCCCGCCACGGCCACACCAAGAAGACCCGTCGCACCGACGTGCAGTGCAAGAACCGGATCGACACTCTCAAGAAGAAGTACAAGGTCGAGAAGACTAGGGTTTCCGAGTCCGACGGGAGTTTCTCCAGTTCTTGGCCTTTCTTCTCCAGCCTTGATACCCTCATCGGCCCCACCGTCACTGCCAAGAAGGTCCCGCCTCTGGCGATTATGCCCCCGCCGCCTATGGCGGTTCCGATTGGTTACCGGAAGCCGCCGGCCGTGGTCGCCCAATCGGTGGTGCTGCCTCAGAAACGGCCGGCTCCGGCGCCGGCGGTGGACGATTCGTACTTTAGGAGGAATTACTCCGCGGTTGCTGCGGCGGCTGCGGCGGAGGAGGAGGTCGAGGATGAGGATGGATCGGAGGATTTGGGGACGAGCGAGGAGAGTGCAGGGGAAGCCGAGGGGATGAGGCGGCTGGCCAGGGCGGTCGAGAGGTTGGGAGAGATTTACGAGAGGGTTGAGGGGGAGAAGCAGAGGCAGATGATCGAGTTGGAGAAGCAGAGGATGCAATTCGCCAAGGATTTGGAGGTTCAGAGGATGCAGCTCTTCATGGACACCCAGGTTCAGCTTGAGAAGATCAAGCAAGCAAAGCGGTCGGGTTCGAATGGTGAGACATCTACTGCTAATTCTCTTCCCAGTTCCTTTATTTTCCGCTATCTCAAATTAATCCTTGATGTACAATTAACATTTCGCTATAATCTAGAAAGGGAAACGTCCATTTCCAAGATTGTTGTTGCATTTGTTCACAATGTTTAATCGATTTAATGTGCAAAATTTCTTCTTCTTCTTTTTTTTTTCCCCGAGGAAGCTTTTCTTTTTGGTTGAGATGGTACATTATATAGGAGCTTTGAAAGGTTTGCCATGTGTGGGGCTGTGAAATTGTAGGATAGGCAAGGAAATGGTACTTTGTTAACTAATTGCGTTTCAATTATGGTCCAAACTTGAGATAATCATAACTAGAAAGAGCCTTCTCAACTTTACAAGGTGTTACTGATTCTTCATTTATTTTAAGGTGTGACAAATGGGAACTGTTACTTCTCTACTGAGATACTACGTCATTATGGTTTATGTTATGCTGCTGTTGATAAAAAGTGAGGATGATGCCATCCATGTAAATCTCCCCTTTGTGGTTATTATATGGCAGTAAAGTGAAAAGCTTTGGTTTTGGTTTTGGTATTTGGACTTATGTTGAGTCTTTGACCTCACTCAGCAATAAACTTTTATACCTTTATGTTGAGCAAGGGGTTGACTTATTCCTCAGTTTCATCGTATCCTGTTCTCTGATTTTTGCATGGTGTATGGGTTTGTTTGGTTTATTGACAAAATTAAACTGGTAAAGTAGATATTAACTCCATTCTTCTTCAGGTCAAAATTATGCTTTCTTTAACTTGGTTGATATTGGGATGAACTGACGCTGATTAATTATATTAAGAAATTTACCTTGCAGATAAATTGCTAGGTTTAAGAGTATCAATGGGTTGATCGTTTTACTTGGTTTATGCATTTTATAATTTATGCTCTAGTTGGAAATTGCCATAAGTGATGCACATCTGGGTTGGCATATCATTATAAATGAAGTTTCAACTGAGTGATCTGTTTGCTTTTCTCACATCTTAATAGTGGTTTTGCTTGCATATTATAGTCTTTCAAGTTTGATAAGCAGTACAACTAAAGGTGATTGAAGAAAACCTTTATGACAATTAGGGTCCACGATGTGTGTTGATAAAGTAACAAGAATATTTGAGCCTGAGGCACTTTGTTTCTTCTGCTTTTCCTTAAGAAAACTATTTGAACGGTGATAAACGAATAATAATGCACCAACTAAAAAGACTAGAACTAGAAAAATTTTGTAATCAAATTTGTCGAGTAGATGTGATTGCTTTGTCGTTCCCTTTTTTAATTATAAACTTGCCTAGTAGTTGAACTGAAGGCTTTTCAATCTGAACTGTAAATGTGGTAATAAAACATTGGGGATTGGTTTCTTAGTTATGCAAAATTGTTGTGGGCCTAATCTTGGAATTATAATTGTGTGGATACAGGCCATTGAAGGGGGTCTTACTAGTATCCTTTGTGGTAGCTGTGAATTGGTAGAACGGAGATCAGTGAAGGTGTACTTTTCCTTGAGTGGGTGGCATTGGGCATCAGTTTATAGGGGACTTGCAGGACTAGTAGGTGGATTTCTCTGGGTTTTGTTGGATCAGGTTTTGTAAATTTGTCTGTTAAGGAAGCGGATATAATTGGAAGCATCAAGGAGGTTATAGCATGATACTTGATGTGGACACACCGTTGACATACTAGTAATCTTTGGCTGGGGTGGAGGAAGAAAGGGAGGGGAGGGGGGTTGCTGAGGTGTCTTTTGGATTCTCATGTGTAATTATTTTGGGTGCCATATTGACTTGGAGGGCATCAAAGGAATGGGTTATCTTCTGTTTTTTATTGTTATTATTTATCCAAATGCAAGCAAGTAGAGCTGTCTTTTCATTGGAAGGGGATTTGGCATTTTAAGGTCCTGCCATAATAAGACTTTTTGTGTATACTGTACTTTTTCAGGTCATCTTGGTAATTGATAATTCAAGGAAGATCAACCGCCAAAGGTAACTTGGTGGTTCTACATGGAAGAGCAGGGAGTGTGTGAACTGTCTACCTTTTTGCTGAAGATCTTTGGTGTGTATTAATGGGTGGTGTTGTGTTAAGTATGCAAATTTGTAAGATTTGCTGGCATGAAGAGTATTAAGTGTGCATGCATGAGAGAGAGCTTCATATTCACTCATAGAAAGGGTTGTTCTTTTGGTTTCTTACGTTGCTGTTCTGTCTTCAAATGGTAGTCTCTTACTAGTCTTGAATTGGAATTCCTTTTCCTCATGTTAGTCTTCCTGGGGATTCCTGTTGCTAGAAGGGGATAAAGAAAAGTAAAAGAATGATAAAGTTAGATTGCTTCTTGGATGGAATTACTTATGTAGGAATTGTTTATAGTCTTTCAAGCTATGGAAGTTGAAGATGTGTAAGAAATGGTCAAATTCTCACTGTTCTCATCTATTGAAATCATATTACGACCACATATTGCTCTCTAGGTTGTCCGACAAGGGGGTGTTGAGTCAACTTCCTACCAGTTTTTCAATAAATCAAAAAAGACATTATCATGGTACGAAGTTTCTGGCTTCCTGATTCAAATTTGGTCTTGAATAATAAGAAAGCCCAGATTGCATTCAAGCCTGTTTTTGTTCTTGAGTAACGATTATTGCTAATTCACTTATATCTCCAATCCTAGTGTTGCAATTGTTTTGTGGATATAGAGTTTTACTGGTGTGGCTGTTGGAATTGAAGTGTAAGAGACGTAGTGTGTATTTGCAAATATGGATACACGTATTTCTGTGTCAAGTGAACTGGTATCTCATTCTTCAGTTTCATTGCCATTAAAGCCTTATCAGTGAATCTAGAGAACATCTCTCTCTCTCTCTCTCTCTCTCTCTCTCTCTGTATTTCATACATGATTTGTATTTCGACCTTTTGGAGCATTATGTTATGTGGAAATTAAAATTTAAATGAAAAATGGGAAAGCAGAATGATTATAACAGGTATGATGGTGCATGTGCATGTATTGACTATAGATTTGCATTGTTGATCAAGTATAAGATTTGATTTGATTTCTAAAGCAGTTCAATTATTCTTTGTTACAGACATTTATAACTAGCCACATCAGAGAAGACTGATGGTTTACTGATTGGGATTCGTATAGCTTCTGGCTATCATATTTATGCCTTGTAAAGAAAATGCAGTTCCAGTTGATTTTGGCATCGGCAGATGTTGGAAAGTTGCAGTAATTGGAAACAAGTTGCTCTATATCAGCAAACCAAGAGCGGACAAGGTCGCAATATTTAGTGAATTACATACATGCTCTTTAGTTGACTGCCTTTCTTGCTAGCTAGTCTTTTTTTTCTTTTTTCTTTTTTTTTTTGGGATAAGGATTTAATTAGTCATTGTTAAACTAAGAGGGGCTGTTCTACTTGTAAGTTGAATTTGGTGAAAGTTGAGATTGTTGTCGATGTCTGGCCCCATGCCCTTAATGGTTTGAGACACTCAATTTGAAGAAAGTTAGCATTTTCTTTACTTTTTGTTCCTTGGAATATAACGTTAGGTTTGTTTATACATTTTTGTTTTGACGCCACCAAGTTCTCTGTCTTTCAACCAAATATTATGGAATCCCCCCAGTCACTTGGTACTTGTTTGTCCACTTGTATTCGATATTTAACTGTGTATGAGTCCAGTATCCCGGGAAGATGGGAAATGATTGCCCCTCTCTCTCTCTCTCTCTCTCTCTCTCTCACCATTCCATGTATGAATTGCTGACTTCTGTAGCTTGATTAGTGTATTTTTTTCATTTTTTTTTCTAGTCCAAACAGAATGTCTGGTTTGGCCACTATGGAGTCGGTTCAACTTTTCACTCTATTCATTAGGTTAGGCTTGATGGGTTAATTTTTGTACTAATTATATCCTGCTTCGCGTTAGGAAAAAAGTCTTGTGTTTTCCTCTGAAATTTGGCTGACACGGGATCAGCTACCGAATCTTTATGCTTTGTTGGATCATAATTGTACTTAAGGATGTAAATGAGTGGAGTTGCTCGGACTTGATTTGGTGTTTGATTCAAAAAAAATTAGTTCAAATTTGTTCGTTAAGGTAAATGAACCGAATTTGAGCCTAATTTTGAAGTTTGATTTGTAAATGAGTTGAGCTTGAATTCAGTAAAACTCGGTTCCTTAATTCGTGACCTATCTCGATTAGAGACTTGGAAGCAGAGTCATTTAAAAATTCACAATTTGATATATATTTTATAAATATATTATTTAACATACATATATATTATATCACTTTTCTCTCAAGAAATCATCTGTCTTTCCCCAATTTCTCTGTCAAGGAGAAAATCCATTATTTTTCTTCCTTTCTCTCATCTCTTCTTTTTTTTCCTTGATCGTTTGTTACTCTCTTTTTTCTTCTACCTGTTGCTCTTCTTTTCCAGCCTTTTTCCCTTCGTCGCCTTCCCCTTATTGTTGTTTTGCCTCTTGTTGTCGTCTCGCTTCTCGTCGCTGCTTTGCCTTTTGTTATTGACCGTTGCTTATCCTCCATTTGCATTACCTTTTGTTGCTGCTGCATACTTCTTTCTCTTTGTCGCTCATCCTCCTTTATGTGGCGAGCCGTCAATATAATTGATGAGTCAAGTCCAAGCTTCTAGGCTCGACTCAAACTCGAGCTTGGGCTTGAGCTTGAGCCTGTGCTTAAATTTGCCACTCAGCTCGACTCGATTTGTTTGCAGCCCTAATTGTATTAACTGAAATAGTTTAATGGGCAAATAATAAGAAAAATTCAAACCTTTTGGCGTTTTTACAATTTTATTCAAGCGTTTCAATTTTGGTAATTACGTCTTAATTGGATTGATTGTGTATAATTTTATCCAAGATTTGAAATTAATTTAAGAGGCGTGTGTCATTGCTAGTGTAGTATGTTGCCTGTTATTAAAAAACATATGAGTGAGCCCTACATGTACACGTGAAAAAAAAATAATAATAAAATGTTATCTTAAATATATATATATGTAGAGAGAGAATAAGGGTAGGGGATGGAGTGACGATAACGATGACAGAAGAGATCAAAATGACGATGACAGCGCTAGGCTAGAGGCGGGGACAAAGAAGAAGATCCAGGCAATAATGATAGCAACCACGTGGGGCTAAAGCTACCAGCCGACCTGAAAGCAAAAGCCAATGAATGAAAGAGGAGATCCAAGCGACGGCGTTAGGCTGGAGGCGACGATGATGAAAGTTGCTAATGGAGGAAATGTGACCAATTAACCTCTTCCTTCTTTGTTGCCAATTTCTAGATCGACCTCCATCGTCGCTTCTAGCTTCCAAATTGGCCGTCGTTTCCAACCCAAGGCCGTTGCCTTGATCTTCTCCTTCGTTGTCATCATTGTCGTTTCGTCCCCGGCCTTTCTTTCTATCTGTGTGTGTATATATATATATATATTTAACATAATATTTTATTTTTTATTTTTTTCACATGTGTACATATAAGACCTACTCATATGTTTTTTAATGGTAGGCAATATGCCAAATTAGCAATGACACACGTTTTTTAAATTGATTTCACGTCTTAGATAAAATTGCATCTAATGGATCTAATTAAGATACAATTGTCAAAATTGAAACATTTAGGGGTGTGCAATCGGTTATAACCGAATCGAACTGATCGAAAATCATGAACCGAACTATATGTAGTAACCGAATCGAACCGACCGACTAACCCTAACAAATCGAATTAACCAAAATTGAACTAACAGAAATTTGAAGCGTGATAACCGAACCAAATCTAAAACCGAACTAGAACACAAAATAAGCAAGAGACCAAACATTAGTTTGGCCTTGCTGTTGCCGTCGGCTACTTAGCTGACTGGTGATTCCGATGATCGGAATCGATCATCGGATTCCCCAAACAACGATGACCCACATACTCAAAAATCAAAAGCATTTAATGGTTGGATTTTAGTAGATCTAGGTTTCAATATAAAATAGAAGTAGCCGAAAAACTTATCGAATGGGCCATCGACGTTGTCTTCGTCTTTGTCTCCGACTTCGTCTTCGTCTTCACCATCAGAGAGGATGGTAGAGGGAAAGAGAAGGGACTCCCAGTGAGGCGAGGGATGGAGAACACCGTCAGAAGGGACGACAACACCTTTAGAATGGATCGACACAATGGCACTGTCAGAAGGGACAAAGATTCAAGAGAAGACAAACATAAGAGTCTTAGGGACATCACAAATTCGTAGTGAGATGTTGCAAGGAGAATGAGTGCATTGTGCCATAGTGAGACGTCGCGGGGAGAATGAGGCAAGGGGATGGAGAACAGGAAAACAGAACTCGCGTCGCGTGGGGTGCCGCGCTCCTCCAGAAGGAGCGTGTAACACCCTACTTTCTCAGGCGTGTTATAAATTGGGACAATTCTAAGATAATAAATTTTTTTCTTTCAAAACTAATGCTAAACCATATCATTCCTCGTATCCATCCCAAAATTTTCATATATCTATCTCAAAGAGAATCATTATATACATCAAATGCAGAAGGCAGAATCGAACCTAACATCTTAACATTAATCATAAATCAATTCTTATATCATCATTAACCATAAGGTTATACATCATCATTTCTCAAAACGTTCAGAATTCAAAGTAGCAGAACTTAAATAGATAAGCTTTATAACATACATTCAATTCATAATGGACATTGCTAAGTGCCATTGCATGCTTCATTCATCTTCGTTTCTGCTACAATCTCCATCTGAAACGTTTGAAAATTCCAAGAACAAAACCCAAGTTAGATGATGAATCATCTAAGTAAGAGAACAAAACATATTTCGTACATGTATGCAAAATGCAAAATGTCATTTTTCATATCATTTCAGTTTGAGTCGACCGTACCTTATTGCTACTCCCAATTTTCACAACCTCCTTATCAAGCCGAGGTGTATGGGTGCACCCTTGGAAGAGCAGCGGTCCCGGTCTGTACTCTCAAACCCTTATGCGAATGCATGATCAACAATATCATCGTGTACATATGCATATTTCATCATCAATACATGTAAATGCAATCTACATGAACATATTCACATCAAGGCATGACAACATGAATAAAATTATTTACTTAAAATCAGGTTTTGGGTAGAACCACTTACAAACCAAGCATTTTTATAAAACTAAATCCAGTTACGAAGTACCACTTACCTTCTCAAGCTTATCGGGCTACCTCAATATTTGCGGCTTACCTCGAAATGCTTGCATCATCTTGATTTACGTGTTAACATCAAAATTTGCACGTGTCACTTCAACTTAAGCCTCAAAGCACCCTAATCATCCTATTTGTTTAAATAAGAATTAAAACCTATTTTCCCATAATTTCTTATATTTTCTTTCTATTTCTTTCTATTTTTTCCTCAATAAATCCAACTAAATATTTCTCAAATATTTCATTATAAGAATTCATAAAATAACATTTCTGAATTTTTCGAAGAAATTTTACTCACCTTAACTTAGCCTCTTAGGCTTCCTCGATATACGAGCACTGACCTCGAAATGCATGCCTGATTAATTTTCTAGCTCCGGCCATGCTCCTTAAGTCCAAATTAATTCTTAGATCTTTCTAGGATTTTTCTACAATTTTCTCCATTTTTTCCATTTTTTTTTTCTAGTTTTCTTCTTTTCTTTTTCTTTCTTCTTCCCCGCGGACCTGCTCCTGCGTGTGCAAACTGCAAACTGCCCAGCCAGCCACCAACTGTCTCCGCCGACAATCGAGATCACCCTCGTCGACCTCACCAGGCTTCACTTGACCGCCGTCGTACCACCACGGTCGCCCCTACTCGCTACCACTGCCACACTGTCATGGCCACTGGAAGCTTGCGGTCATGGTTGCCCCAAGCTGGTCCGTTCTAGGCATCTTCTGCTACTTTCCCTTGTCGTTGCTCGCGCCTCTAGCATTACTTTCGCCCGAGACCACCTCGTTGGGAATCGCTGCCCGTTCGACCACCGCCCAATCGTTGATTGCAGCTTGCTGTTCGCGGCCATGGCCGCTCCAACTTTCCATCTCAATCTCTTTCTTTCTTTCGACCAAACTTTCTCTCTCAATCTCTCTTCCCTCAATCTCCTCTCATTTACTTTGTTGCCTCTCAATCGGCCGAATCCTCAGCCAATTTATAGGCTACCACTGCGCTAGAGCTCCAAGAATGTAATAGTAATTAATTTTTGTATTTAAAACATTTTTTTTAACATCCATTAAAGATTATAATTGAGAAAACTAATGGGCTTAGAGTTAGTAGGTTAACTTGAAAAAAGAAAGCCTAAGTAAATGGGCTTAGAGTTAGTAGGCTAAAAAAGTGGGCTTAAATTTATGGACTAAATGAAAGAATAGTCCATTCAAAATAAAATTTAGTTGAAAATAATTAAAGTAAAAAATAATTAAAGATAGTGGGTGAAATAATGGAGAAATGTGGAGATAAAGTAGAGTGTGACAAATAATCAAAGATAATGGGTGAATTAATGGAGAAATGTGGGAGACAAAATATAGTGTGGACAAATAATCAAAGATAATGGATGAATTAATGAAGAAATGTTGGAGACAAAGTAGAGTGTGACCAAATAATCAAAGATAATGGGTGAATTAATGGAGAAATGTGGAAGATAAAGTAGAATATGGACAAGTAATTAAAGATTATGAGTGAGATTTGGTGAAAAATAATTAAAAATGTGATGAAATAATAAAAGATAGTGGATTACTCTAATTATACTAAACTTAATTCAACCTCTATAAATAGAGAAAACTTGAAAGGTTGGAGGACTTGAATTAGAAAGAGAAAGGTTGTAAGAAAGAAGAATTTGAGAGTAAGAGAAAAATTTGAGAAAGAGAAAGAAATAATATAGAGAAAAATACAAAAAAAAAATTAGAAAAATCCTATAGGTTGGGTTTATTAGTTCGTGTGAAAAGTTGTGGCAAAAGATATTGTTGGATACGCAAATTTTGACTTCATCACAGTATAGAAGAATATCGAATCACTCCACGGGAAGGTAAGTTATCTTCAAAAATTTCTTTGAAAATTTCAGAAATATTATAATGATATTCTAGAATTTTTTATGGTGAAATTGGAAGAGAAATTTATTATTAGTATTTATTATGGATTTTTGAGGCAATAGATGCTTGAAAATCAAAGGGAAAATGAGAAATAAATAGAATATGAATTTTAAAATTATGAGAAAATTTCTGGGGTTTAGGAATATTATTTTAGGAATTATTGTGAAGAGAAATTGAGAAAATTTTATGAGAAAGTATTTATTTCATAATCTTGAGTAAATAATAGGAGAAAATTAGAAAAATTAAAGAAAAATTAGAAATCTGATTTTCTTAAGTAATTATGATGTCAAGGTACGTCAAGGTTCATAAGTGACTACAATTGGAAGTCCGACGCAAATTTTGAAACTAGGGACAAAATTATCTTTTTACAAGGTAAATAGTACTATTCAACTAGATTTAGTTTATGAAATTGGTTTGTAAGTAATTCCACCAAAACCTAATTTTATGTAAATATTTTCATCATGTTGTCATGTCTTGTTGTAAACATGTCATGTGGATTGCATTTACATGTATTGATGACAAAATATGCATATGAGCATGATGAGATTCACGGTCATACATTGCATAGGTTTGATATTAGGTATTGACGCCGTTGCTTTGCCAAGAGTGCACCTATACATCCCGGTCTGGTGGGGAGACTGAAAAAATGACTGGTAATCTTAAGGTGCAGTCGACCCAAACATGAGAGTTATGATGTTATGTGCATTCCATTTATACATATGCATTATAATGTACTCTTATTTAGATGATTCATCATCTAATGTGGGCCTTACCTCTTGAATATTCAAACGTTCCAGATGAGGTTTGCAGCGAAGACATATAAGCGGATGAATTGTGAAGACACAAGGCATTATGAAGTTAATTTCTGCATTTAGTTCCTGTATAAGGACCCAATCATGTATCAGTCATGTTATGTTATGTTTTAAGTTATGATATGATATGTTTTCAAGTTATGTTGAAAAAAAAAAAAACTTACGTCATGTTTCATGTTATGTTGAAGGACTTAAGTACTATTGTCTAATAATCTTGTGTTACTAATTTTGTTGAGGCGATCATGTAATATTATTAATATTTAAAGTATGTTGAGGTTCGATTCTTGCTTCCGCTATTGATGATTACCTAGCCTAGTATAAACAGAGTAAGTAAGCTAATGATAGGCAGGTAGTAGGGAAATTTTGAAATTATTTCATGATGAGTTATTAAAAAAAAATATATAGTCAAAATTTCTTAAGTTATAACATGCCCATGGAAGTAGGGTGTTACATTGGCCATCAATTATTGCGGATTTCTCTCCTCAAATCTTGCTGTCAAATTTCTCCCTCAATCCTCTTGCAATCTTTCGGCGAAAATTTCTCAAATTACAAATAAACCCTCTAATGTCCAATTAATTTGCATTATAATACAATAAATTCAAAATTAATAATTCTAAACTTACTCGATAAGGACAATTTCGTCTATGCGCCATCATCAGACCTTTATTTCATCCTGAAACCACTTCAGAATTTATCCTCATGAAAAATCGGAGCTCCCTCAGGGTTCCGATGACTTCCAGGAAGTCCCCTACGATAATTCGATTTTTCAACCTAAATCATAGCTATAATTTAGCTATACCAAAAATAGACTCAATTCAATTTCTTTATTTACCATAAATCCTATCTCGGAACACTCGTCAAGATCATATCATTTTCCTTAGACAATTATACTTCAGGGGCATTTCCTGTAGTCGATTTGGTACTTATAACTGTTATCAAGCCAATTTTTCGATATTCTAAACTTGCTTAAATTACGTGGCAACCTCACGAAAATATGGATTCTTACAGAGCGTAGGGTGTCGCGCTCTGCAGAACCCACGTGCCACGTGGGGTGCCGCACCCGCCCGAGGGGGATGGTTCGGGTGGAGGTTCGGTTTGGATGTTTCGATTATTTCAAGTAAAAAATCGATCTAAACACCGAAAATCGAATCTTCAAAAAAAAAATAACCGAACCGAAATTTTGAAAAAAGTAATCGAATCAAACCGATCGAACTTGTCAGTTCGATTCAGTTACTTCGGTTTAACCAAAGTTGTGCTCACCCCTGGAAACGTTCGGATAAAATTGTAAAATGAGAAAAGATTTAGATTTTTATTTACCCTAATTTAAATCATTTTTAAAATAACTTTTTCCTAATATAGGCTGGACAAAGTTGGTGTTGATGGGTCACATACCACAGCACAGGCAGCCAAATTGACCAAGCATGCCCGTTAGAATTGTGGCTTTGGGTTTGGGGCCTGGGCTTCGTAGGAGATGGAAAACCTCTGGTTATTGGTTAATTAATACATTAAAATAACTTTTATTTTCATAAGACAATAATTTTTGAAATTTCTAAAAGTATTCTGTTTACTTAAAAACTAGAGTGCCTTCCAACACGCTTTTTAAAATCGGTTTTTAGAATTAATCTATCTTCATAAATAAATTAAATAACTTTGATCTAATTTGAAGGGTCTTGGATTGGAAACCATAATTAATACTTTATGCATAAAAAAATGGATAAAAAATATCACTTAACAAAGGGTAACGATGCATAACCTTCTATATATATACATGAAATTAATTTTTATACGTAATATTATGTCATTACTTGTGGGCGAACATGCATTGTTGCATATATAGTTAGAAATAAATCCCCTAAAAATTAAAGTGACTACTATATATATATAATGATAAAATATTACCGTCACCCGCATGCATGCACCAACTAATATATATATATATATATATATATCAGAAGAATAACTGTCGGAACTTATTTCTGCAAATGAACATGAAGTTGGTAGCAGCCACAGCTTAATAATATGTACAATATTAGTGGACGAGATCACAAACTCATCTACATATGTGATCTAAGAAAAGTAACAGCTAATTAAGGTTTTTTATTCGCTAGTACATGCGATGGAGATCGAAGAGTAACCATGAGGGCAACTATATATATATATATATATATATGACATACTATTTGAGCTGAAATAAATAAAGCCTTGGACATTTGCCTAAGCAGCAAGCATTGCCCCGTTGCACAGTCCTACATTCAGCATTAACAAGCATTAGTATTACTATAATAACATATATATGATAAGAGGATATCTTTTATATGTGTGTGTGTGTGTGTGGAACTATTAGTTAAATCTGGAAAAAGGCATAGATCAAGAATATTTATATATATATATGTGATGAGGTATGAATTAATGAGATATATTTTATAGGGGATGCCCCTGAATCTGATCACCTTTGCAACGTCTCTGACAGGAAGCTTCAGATAGCCTTATTGGACAACCCTACAAAAGAAAACAAGAAAGATAATCAGATAAAGAGGGCTGAAGATTTAGAGACTGAATCACAGGTTAAAAGCTTATTTTTGAGATTCATGGGATTGTTGTTCATAATTTCTCTCTCTCTCTGCACCAGCTGTTAATGTTGAGAAGAATCCGAAACAAAGTTGTTACTGTCTCTCTCTCTACACCAGTGTTAATGTTGAGTACTATTCAAAATAAGTTCGTTAAAATTGGGATTTTAAGTTGTTATATGTATTTCCCGCATCACCCCGCATGGGCCAGACTCGGTCCGATAGACCGGCCCAATCACCCAAGGCCAAGAAGGCCCGGACGACCTCGTCAAGGAAGGTCCAGCCTCCACCAAAGATCCGAAACTCGTAAAGCGAGCGTATGGCGAGCTCCCGGCAATCCCCCAACGAGCTCGGAGCAATCGACTAACGAGCTCCTGAAATATCCTCCAGATCGCTGGACCATCCAGGTCGCTCGCCTGAAACCTCCAGCTCGCATGAGCGGCAAAGCTGCTGAGAAGTCAGATGTAGGGTCCGATCACTTTATCTGTAACAGCCCATGCCCCTCGTAATGAGGATCCCACTCCCGGTCTTGCGAAGGCGGTAAGAACTATTTGTCCCCCATTATACAAACACTGTATTTTTATATATTATCTAGATTGTAAAAGTCCCTCATGAAAAATGGAAATAAAGGAGGCCATGAGGGGCAAGGAGGAGGGACAAGAAAAATATAATCAGATACCGCCACTCTGGGAGAATGATCAGATGGCGGCCGTGGACTAGGCATCGTTCTGGCCGAACCACGTAAAAGATTCTGGTGTACACGCTTGGAACGTGGGGGGAGGGGTTTTCTTCCTTCCTTCTCGGTATTTTTGGATGGACTCACCGCGGCCCAAAACGAATCACGGTCGGCCGAAATCAAACGTCGACATAAGTAAAATTGAAGAATGATTTATAAAATTGAATCATAAACTCCGATCGTAAATTAGTAAGATTTTAAAACTAATTAAAAATACTATTTAAAATATGTAAATATATATTCAGAATAATATAATTTTATAAAAAATTAATTAATATTACTTAATAACATAATTACTACAATTTACAATCATATTCTTTATGAATAAAATATATGTATGTAGCTATTTCAAAATAAATTCATCTATTAATTTTAAAACTATTAAATAATATGAAATTTTAAAATATTAGATCCATCATTTGTCATCATCCATCAATAATAAAAAATTTAAATATTAATTTATATATAATATAAAATTTAAAATTTACTAAGTTTACGAGAGTTTACCAACCGAGTTTATAGTATTGAATTGCAAGTCAACTCTGATTCTATGAAAATCTAAATTTGTAAGCGAGTTGACTCGCTTAAAATTACATGACTCGTAAACTTGTACGAGTTGACTCGTGAGTTTAACATTCTATATGTTCTAATTAGGTTGTTGAATCTGCATACAATAACTGCCTAGATTTCTGCTGAAGAAACTATGAACAAAAAGTTCTAGTTTTAATACTATATAAAGATGAAAGCAAATGCATTGACTGCCTAGGTATTAACCATTAATTAGGAATCTCAGTGGTGTAATCCTAGGCAAGTAAACTTAATGAAAGAGCTCCAAGATCAAGAGGGTGAAACTTTAGGTTACCTAATTACATAAATTCTACTGGCCTCTATTCCTTCAATCCAAAAAAAAAAAAAAACATAAATTCTAGTAAACATGTCCATGCATAGAGACAGTAGTCATTTGAAAAATATAAGACTTGTCTACAACCGGATCACACAATTTACTTATAGAATTTAAAAAAAAAATGGAGAAAGTTTAATGTCGTTTGATCACTCACTAGACTTACCTGCAGGATCTCTAAAATGGATAGTCTACTAATCAATATCTATAAAGTTACATTTTATAATAGATAATTGTAAATCCTCTCTCTAGGTTAGTGCTTGTCAAAAAGAGTTGCGAAAGAGCTTGTCTGATCTCTATGTTCTCTCAAGATATGTGTCTTTGAAAGCATCAGTCATAGCTTAACCCTTTTCTTTTTTTCATAAATAAAATGAATGTTGATTAAGACAATAAAGTTTATATTAAAGAACCATGAGAAATAGCAGTCACACTCAAGACTTCTCAATACAAAACAATAAGTTTCTAGTCAAACAAATGGTTAATCAAATAGAGCACCAAACTTTCTTTCTTTCTTTTTTTTTTTTAATTACTTGATGAGAATAAGGGAAAGACAAAGACACCATACATTCCCTCAAAAGGGGCAAGTGAACGGAGAAGAACTCAAGTGATAGAACTAAAGGAACAAACCTAACTACCTAGCTAAGACACAAACCAAAACAACAACAAACCAAGGGCATAGGCTAAATACACATTAACCAAAACTAACCTTTAAGTCGAAGATCAAAGAGCCAAAACAAAAGACCATCAAAATCCCACAACTGCCATCTTCCAACATATTTGAAGAGGCAAAATTAAGGTCATGTTTAGATGTTTATCAAAATCCCATGGACGAATAAGCAATAGAATGTCAATAAATTAAAGAACTCAAAATTGCTTCGAGGCCTCGAGAATTTTGGAGATGAGCTTTAGATAACCTTAATTATGGCTAAGAGATGCTTCAATGGGGTTTATTAGAGATCATGGGGAAAGCTTGCAAATGTGGGAACATGGGTCAACTGAAAACTAGCAAACAAAGTCCACCTAGCAAGGAAGGGTGAGAGGTTTTATACATGTTAGGTTGCTAAAACTATTATATATTAGCATAAAGTTGTACTATTGATGTTGTTAGGCATAAGCTCTAGATCAGATGAAATTGGATCTATCCCATGATCCCGTGGCCAGAAAAACGAGACTTGAACCAAATTTAATAAGACTAAGATGATTGTTTAGTATATCCAACAAAGATCTTGAGTAGAGGTTGCAATGGGATGAAGATATGGAGCCATTGTGAGATCGGGGGCAATAAGGAGATATGCGTATTAACAATAACAACGAGTTTTGGAAATAGATATTTGGAATGACAGCAGGTGTATCTAAACCAACAATGAGATGGGCATCAAGGGCGACAACTTGCAAATTAGGAAATAGAGACCATGGTCTGCTGTTTGTTCTTGATCTTCTCATTGACCAAGATGGCATGCTTTGGAGCGCTTTTCGCCTTAGAGTTTGATCTCACATGGAGTTGTTCCTTATTTTCTATTCCATGTTCCTCCGTTGTTTTCCTTCGTTGTTGTTTTCATCTAGTCGTGTGTAGATTTTGAGTGTCTATTTTCGCTTATGTGTGTTTGTTCTCTAGGGTATGTCCTAGTTTGTGTTCTGTACAGACGTTTTCATTCTATTTATACATATCTCTTTTACTTAAAAGAAAAAAGAAATAGAGACCATGGTTGAAAACTATGGTGATGGGATAGGGTTTTAAGCTTAATGGAGGCAACAACAATGGTACAAATCTAAGGTTAAGAATGATCAGAGGGAAAATAGGAAGTATGAGAATAGGTCAAAAGGGGATAGTTTAATTTGGAGAATATGGAAGAATAGAGGTCGGTGAGGATAATAGGGGAATGAGCAACCGTAAGGCTCAAAGAGAAGAAACCCCCTAACTTGGAAAGTCAGGGAGGGAGAAGGGGAGAAAGATGAGCCCTACATTGAGAAAGGCCTTAGATAGCAACGGGATAATGGCATGTTTTGGCAATAATAAGCACTTTCTTGCTTTGACATTGGCTAATTACATCATTTAACACTCCTCTACAATCAATGACATGTTTTGGTGGTTGATACATACATGCAAGAAGCAAACAAGAAGAAAAGGGATGCTCAGTTGCTAATTAAAAGACAAAGGAATTGATATAACCGAGCTACACAAAAGATTGTTGATATTGTTTCAAAAAGAAGAGTGAGATGTGAAATGGGAATACCTCAAAGATATTTGGATTGTAAAATGGATTACAAGAGGATATTGGAGAAGGCCTAATTCAAATTGAAACTATATATAGCTCGAAGATGCTACTAAGTTGGAGGAGCAATATACTAATTGAGCAAGCAGTCAAAAACATTCTAGATAAAAAGATCAATATTAGTAAAAGGGCGATCCAAGCCCTAACAAAAAAAAAAAAAGTTGCTATTGAGCTAGAGCAAAAGAACATATATATGAGGTATCCATTAGTTGGAATCAAGATAGCTTTTAGGCCTTTAAAGTGAAGAGGCTTTAATTAGACTATTGAGATGTTGCCACTTTTAATGGCATTGAATTGGTTTTTTTTTTTTTTATCGGGAAAGGTAAAAAATTATAAATAGTAACAAACTGTACAAATACCACTGGGCATACCCAGTGGTATTAGGTTAGTTAGTTGGCATGTTAGTAAATTTTGAATTAGTTTTATTAGTAGATATTGGCGCATGAGGAAGAATATAACAATTCCTTCTTCTCTATTCCATTTCTGCTTTTCTCTGTTCTTGATATCATCTTCTTTAATCACCTCCTCTAATATGCAATTCTTTTCTTCTACAATAGCCGATCATTGGCTTCATAGTGAGTTTCTATTGAGATAACTCCTCAAATTTTAGTTTGATTAAGATTGTTATCTTATATGATAAGACTAATCTTTAGCAGATGATTTTAAATAGGGGATTAGGATAGGTTTAGGCAATCTAATTCTAATATGATTGTGATTTGGTGCGGGTAAATAGGCAGCTATGGTTCAAAGTTTGATGGACTCTTCCCAATAATATGTGGAGAGAGATATTCAAATCATTATGGTTGTATGTAGACCTAACCACGGTTCGGTTAAAACTGTAAATTGAATCGGAACTGTTCTTTTAAAAATCGATTTGAAACTATGTTTTCACTTTCGATTCAAAAGCTAGAACTAGAACCGAAGACTTACGATTGGGTTCTGATTCTTAAAAATAAAAAACTAGAACCGAAATTGAAATTGAAACCGGTTCAAATTGTTAAAAAATAAATTAAATAAATATAAAATATATAATACAATACACAATAATCGATATATCTGAAAATAATTCCAATTAAGATAAGGGGGTTACAAATTCAAATGGCAAGTGAACTACATAGGTTTTGATTCCTTTAAACCCCCAAAAGATACATAGTCAACTTAATTTATATAAATTAAGTTCAAATCTTTTTTTTTTCTTTTTTATTAAATCGATTTGAATTGAAACTGGAACTCTTGAGAACCAGAACAGAACCGTCAGGGAACTAGAACCAGAACAGAACCGTCAGGAAACTAAAACCAGAACCATCTATAGATGGTTCGGTTCTAAAACCATGGTCAAGTCTAGTTGTATACCTTGCATGTACCATAAACTTGATAACTAGAATCTTGATATATGATGTGATCATTTATTTAAAATTGTTAGATTAATTTGTTTTAACTAATGAATTATCCCCTTGTGATAAGACAACGAACATAGATAGCTAAGTCGAACTACATTAATTTTTTATTTATTATTATTTTTCATTTAATTTCTATTTATCATTCTTGATTTTCACAATTCAAGTGTCATGTTCATAACAGATGGTTCCATGTTTGAGAGAGCCAGAAAAATATGACTTGATTAAAACCTAAGAATATGACCCACAAAAAAACTAAAAATCTTCACATATAAAGTAGGGTTTCTTAGGACTATATAAGGTGAAGCTTGAACAAAAGAATAAATATTTACATTTTCACATTAATTTCTCCATTGGATGCAAAACTTAAAGAAGAAAAATAGATAATCATATATATTGTAAAACAAATCATATTTCCAGAAAAAAAAAAATAGTCCCTTTCACACTGTTTGCTAGTACGTAGAATCACTACGTTTAGTTAAAATAATGTTAGAGGGCATGACGAAAGACAATTATCAGTATACGTGGTAGTTACATAATAGTGTTTGATTGACATTATAACAAAATCTGTTAAGTGTAGTATTACAATAAAATCTATTAAGTATTCTTTTATCTTTCTAATCAAACACTATTATGTTGTACTGATGATTGTGATTAGTCATGCCCTGTAGCATTACTCATTTAGTTGAGGCTAGCCTACCTCGGTTCTCTACATTGTCTCCCTTGTGCAATTGGCTGACTTTACTTGCTTTCGTTAATAATGTTGTGCCAAACATCAATACACACACACACAAATTCCTTCTGACTCAACAACGGAACTAAATTCATTTATCCTTGACTTACCAAAGAAATCATTTATACTTGAACTCACCAAACTCCTTGCTTGGGATATTAAAAGCAACTGGATATGAGATACCTAATTTTGTACGTAGAAATTAAATCCCCATGCAAGAACATAACTTCTTCTCGAAATACAGAAACCTAACTTGGTAATTTACTGAAAATTTGAAGGAGTGAACTGAAAGGAAATATAATGAATAGAAGTATAAATCCTAAGAAGCCCTTATAAAATTTTATTAGATAGTGAATATAATGAATTATTTAAATGTATATGTTTGAATCCTGTCAGCCACAAGACTAGATATAAATATAAGAAAATCATCAAGCATGGATGTGCAAGTATTATACACAAATGGTAGCGTAGCCAACAGCAGATATATTGGCAAGCAATGACCCATATGATCAACAAATATAAGGAGAAACAAGGAGCAGCTAGTTGACAAAACTCTTGGCAACGAGTTTATTATACAATTCGAGTGACCTATGTGTGTGTGTGTGTGTAATCCAATTCTAGTTCTAGTTGTTTGTGGTAAGATTGGCGAAATGTGTACGAGCTTGCAAGAATCTAGATATACTTGCCACTGCCTCAAGTTGTATGTAAAACTCATGCAAAAATACGCAGAATCCGGGTGAAAAATTTGAAAGCAACTTGTGGGTAGAATTATTAAATAATGAAACCACATAAACAGTGTTTTGATCGCGATCTGATGTGAGAGAGAGTACTGTTCCGCTCGTGGTTACCATTTCTAAAGGGTACAAGATGTTTAAAATCAAGGTTTGTAGTGACGGTTCTTAGTGAAATCCTGGTTCAAATCTTGAAAATCATTGTACAAAATTAGGGTTTCTCAATCATCTAAGATTAGGGTTTCTTATGAAGGGTACTTGGATCACTCAAGTTAATGCATTCTCACCATCGAAAACCTCTAATATATACCTGTTTATCTGCAACCCTTCTGAAGCTGAATCTGATAATAAAAAAAAGACAGAAATTTGAACGCTTCAAAGTATATGTAAATATCATCTATATGTGTGTGTGTGTGCGTGTGTGTATACTTACTATTTCTCTCGTGAAGCTAAAAGACTTCTAACCGGATTGTTTCGAAGCCACGAGCTCGTGATTCGGCTTGATCTTCCTCTTCTTCTTCTTCTTGTACGGAATTCCTCTCGCTTTCGCTTGGGACTCCTTAACTTCGCGTAAATAAACACGAATTGCTCCATTGCCAAAAGGGTTTGTCTCCGGCAAGCCCCCGTGCTCTTCATAGGCAGCCCTGAGCCGTCCGATCAATGCATCGAGGCTTCCCCAAGCTTGCCGGAGAGGACACGTGCACGGAGCAGGAGGGTCCGGTTGTCCGAAGAAGACGCAGCCATGTAAGTGAACCTTAGTCTTCCCGAACTGGTCCAGGTACCGGAGGAATTCGAGGACGTGGTTGCAGTTACACTGTGATAGTGAAACCGGCGGCCTGTGGTTCCTCAAATACTGGCCGAAGGTGTTCCAGTCGCGGCGCTTCTGGGACTCGTAGCGGCTGAGGGGAGGCTGGGGCTGGTGGTCGCCGGCGGATCTTGAGGAGCCTTCGGCTGAATCTTTCCCTTTTTCGGACATCGACATGGCTGGTGAAGAAGAACTGTTGTGCATTTTTGGAAAGAACTACAGGGAAAGAGAGGGGGAGAAGGTGAATTAAAATGGTGGGGCACTGGGAAAAGCTGAAGATCACATCTTAGAGCAGAGAGGGGACATAGCCGGGCCCCATGGAGAGCTGCTTTTCTTCTCTCTCTTTCTCTCTCTCTCTCATTTTCAAGTTCTCTTTTTAATATTACACTACTACTGGCTTTGCACTAACCATACTTTTGAATTGAATTTATAATTATTGTACACAATTTTTATCATGTTTACTTCACTTGAACTATAGCGGTAAATTGAAATCTTAGATTCTGTTTGATTCACCATCTTTTTTTTCATGAAAAATAGTCATTTTTTACTCAAATTTTAACTTTTGAGGTGTTTGATTGATCAATTATTTTTATAAAAAATATTTTCGAACTTATGATCACGTGATATTATTTTTTCACTTTTGTTGAAATTAATTTTCTCCCAAGGGGTAAATGAAATTTTCTATGAAAATAGAAAACTCACCCACCACATAGCTAGCCTTTCCTTTCCACCATCGCCCATCAACGAAGAAGAGAAAAGAAGGATCGACCAAATTTGGCGATTGTAGCAGCCAACGATGAGTAGTGAGGATCAGGTAGATCCAAAGATTGTAGCGGCCATTGGCGAGCAGTGAGGATCGACCATCAGTAAACGGATGCATTGTAGGAGGAAGATAGCCACGATGATGACAGCAACGGCAATGGTAGTGGTGATGGCTAGTAAGGATTGATCATCGGTGAATGGACGCGTTGTAAGAGAAAGATGGCAGCGGCACCTAGTGACGACGACAGTGGTGCAACCAATCAAAGTGGGTTTGGGAGAGAGAGAGATGGGGGAGGCATGAAGAAGAAGTGGGTTTGGGAGAAGGAAAGGAGAGAAAGAGGTGGGTTTAGGGAGGGAATTTCACGAAAAATTATTGTAATCAAATATAAAAAATTAAAAAGTATGATAATTTCTAGATTAAAAATTAAATCAATTAAATACTCTTAATTGATAATTTTCATGTAAATAATTTCTAGATAATTGAATTATCTAGAACTTATTTTCTTTTTATGCAAGTTTTACACTTGCAATCAAATGCACCCTTAGTTGTATTCTTTTATATACGAAGACAAAATATATTGTTAAATTCATACAAGAGAATTCTATAATTAATTTGTATAATTTTCAAGATTGAGTTGTGCTTTTTTTTTTTTACTAATTAAATACAAAAAATCTATAAGTAACAACTATAAGGAGGGTGAAATTCAAGCCAAATTCAGAGAGATTTGAAACTTAATCATATTTTGACTACATTAATGGCATTGTTCGTGGAAATCCCATATCTACTTTTTTGTACATATGGTGATTATAAATTTCGTGATGAGAAAAATAATTCTATATTATTAAAAGTCAATAATTCAATAATGGAATATAAGAACACAAAAAAACTATGTTAAACATAAAAACCATGCATGTTCATAATTCAACATGCAGGCACTTCTAGATTAAAACTTTAACCACATCAATACTATTGCTTCTTAATCCATATTAATTGGTGCATAAAATTAGTTTGTGGCAACGGCTTTTGTTTAGGAATCATAATTAAACGAACAAATTAACTAAACTTTTTATGAGCTTAATGCGATATCTTTCGATCCCGTCATAATGAAATAAATTAATGACCTATTCAAATAATTTATATTTTAAAATTGTTATTAACAAATTATTTTGTGATTGATTTTTGTTTGTAGACTGGATACTATTTTGCTCGACCAGATAAAAAAAAAAAAATGGAATCCGACTTTGTTTAGTGAATCCATAAGGTCAGATTTGATTCTAAAATTTGCTCCCTGCATGTAAATTGTAGGATCAAGTGTGAAGTAACTGTTCCTGGCATTAGCAGCACTAACTTAGCATTAATAATAGTCGACAGGATAAAATAATATATCCTTGCACTGTTGCTGATGCTCTAGTGGTCGATGTGTCTGTCTCACTGTCTTTTCGAAATTTTCTTGGGAAAATGGGCTGGAAAACTGCGGAATATCAAATATGAAGCTCTTAACCCTATTTGGGAAATCTACATGCATTGCATGCAAATTACTACATAAGTTCTTCTTATCTGGGCGTGGACTCATGGCAATGGAAAGTGCTTTATGGCAGTGGTTTGATGACTTTATCTCCATCTGTTCATGGTACATCACTACCCATTTATGTGTGTAGGGTTTTTCTTTTTCTTTTTTTCTCATAAACTCTTATATGGGAAATTCTACTTGAATAGTGATGATTTTACTGGTAAAATATAAGAACAGTATTTTTCAGGTAAGAGCTTTCTTGTAAAAGCATTGCAGTACTGGGATAATTAAGAAAATTACAAGCATGAGTCGAGCCCAAAAAAGGCAGTTACACTGAGACGAGCTGAAGCCAACTGAATAAGCTAACATAATTGAATAGCCTAACATATCATAACTACAAACTAAATTGGAATACTATAAAACATAAATACAATCAAAAACTAATTAAAAGACTGATACCACAACAAGCGAAAGCCCAAAAAAATACAAACAAAAACTAAGGCTACATACCAGCCACAAAACACAGAAAACCCGACGTCCAGCCACAAGCCTCAAATCGAATGTGTCTTAGCAAAGCAAGATTAATTTTTAGAAATTCAATGGTAGAGACCAAACCGTATGTCTAGCAACAAGACGTACGAGAGGAAGTTGGTCAAGCTACGTACAATAAATAAGGCCTGGAAGACTAGTGTATGAGGAAAGGAGATTTTGCGTCTGAAATACGTACTCCAACAAGGAGGAAAGAAAAAATGGAGCCAAGGGAAAAGAAAGAGGCAAGGAGGTCAAATCACATCTATGAACAAAGGAGAGTCAATCAACTAGGTTGCACGGGTTCGTCGAAGGACACCAGTGGCAGATACAATCAAAAAAAAGTGACGATAGCGATGACTGGCAGCGGCGAACTCTCCACTCCCGCATGACCCCTAAGGAAAGATCCAATAAAATTTCAAAAATGTTATTGTCATATTTTTTGATTAAATATATAAAAAAAATATTTTGCTCTTGAAAAAGTAATATTCGTTTTGAGCAAAAAAATATTCATGTTGATGGAAAATGAAAGCAGCTTAAGGATATATATATTTGGTCGGACGGAATGGAAATCTAGAGGGAATAGGAATGGATATGAAATTCTCACAAAATGTTGTTTAGTTGCTACGCAAGAATGAAATGAAATGATCAATTCTTTCAAATTGATAGAAAGTCTCCCCATTCAATGGAATGGGTATAATAATTGCAATTTTAGCTCAAATTTGATACGAAGAATCCCTCCTGTAGATACGGCCATTGTCGCCACCGCCATCCACCCCCTGCCGCCAAAGAAAGACCCATCTTCTCAACCTCTAACACCATGCACCTCTCTCCTCTGCTAGTGACACCATGACCATCAATCCTCTTCTCTGTCACCGTCGTATATATAGAACACTAGAAATCACCGCAACCTTTCATTATACCCATTCAATGGTCGAAAATAATTTGTTAATATATATTAAATAATTATATGGGATTTTGAAATTAAATGTCATTTTTATAAGGTTTTTCAATTTTTATAATATAAAAAGATATTTTTGTGAATTATTTATTTTTATCATTCCATTCCATTCTATCAAAATCAAGACGTATTAAATATAACAAAAGAATGGAAATGGTCATTTAATTTCCATTTTTATCAAACATAGCGATGGAATAGAATAATCACAAATGTGATATAAGTCATCTTACAATATAACTCAAAGAAAAAAAAATATTTTATAGATTTTTTATAATATATTTACACACAACCATAACCAATCACATTTGAATTTTTATAGTTTTAAAATCATTATGATAAAGTTTTTATTTCCTTTTTCATAAAAAAATAAGGTTAATATATTCATAAAAAATGGGTTAATATAAATACGAAATATACACGCATAAGCACACTATTTTATTTGCATTTTATAATGTGTGTGTGTGTATATATATAGACAAAAATTAAATCTTGGTATCATTACTTAGTCAAATTGAAAAAGATGGTTTTGACAAAGTCATTAATTACATGGAACCAGGATTAAGTTTCTTTGATATGGAGGGACCCAGACATGATTTCCTTGTTGAAGAATAACTTAATGGACAAAAAACGACATTTTCTTATTATAGGTTTCTTCAGCAAAATTTAAAATACATATAGCAATCTAGTATTACTAACAATGATTTGGAAGTGAGAAAAGATTAATTAGGTTGCATAAATTGAGTAAAGCATATATATTTACCCGATTATTAAGTTAGGTTTTAGAGGCTTTTTATTATTTGTATATTAATTATTTTAAGTTATTATACTGAACAGGTTAAATATAATAATATATATCTTACAATTACTCATCGTATTTAATCTGAGTATTTCAAGAGAAAAGAAAATAGTTAATTTTTGAGTCGTATACAGGCAAATGTCCTAATTAATTAATCCATGCAATTAATTAACAACTGCTTTTGTTAGTGGTCATAATTTGCAAAATCAGGGAATCTTAACAAGTTGACAGCAGATCCATCATTAAGGAAGAACGGAAAGCATCAAAATCTGAAAAAGGAAGATTGATTGAGAAGGAAACACATTAAGTAAATTCTAATGACTTTTGTATTTGTTAAGTTAATCAAAACATATATAATAATACACTAAAAAAATTCTCAAATTAACTTAATTACATTCTAATTGAGAATAGCAGCTAGGCAGCTATAGGTTGAGGTGCATAATCTGCTAGAATATAATCGGGCAGGCTGTCTGTAAATCTATGAATATAATCATGATGTTTATTAATGGAGGCCTACGATGTTCGACAATCAAAGGAAAGATGGATTGCACTTGTTCGTGCTTATAAACTGTGTGAAAACACACACACACACACACAGTTAATCTTTTGTCCCCAAATCACACAAATTAACAAGTTTCAGCAACTACATAGTTACTGCCCGATCGATACTCGCAACTACAATACAATATTAAATTAATAATAATATAAAACTATGTTGAAGATCAGTCGCCATTTATATCTTTTCTCATTTCTTGCTTGCGGCTTTCAACTTGTATATATGCTAATCATGTTTAATTTGAATTTAGTTTTCTTCCTTCCTATCCTTTATCCTTTGATAAGGTAGGCTGTCTTAATTTGTCCGTACCTTTTGAAATAATTTAAAAAATTGTGACATATGGGTTTGTCCGTACATAGCTGAGCCCATTATAACATTCTCACAAAAGTTGACAACCAAACACTCAAAAATGCCCATTTTCATTTCTTTAATTTATTTATTTCTTGCTAATTGAAAATTAAATATATATTCAGTAACAGCTATGAGGGACATCGTATACATTGCATTACCTTAGGTAGCAAATAATTCTGGGGGTACTTAAGAGGTGAAATGGACCTCTTAACATATTTCTAATTTTATTGTCTCTTTCTATTAGTCACAAGAATTATATACATCCATTGTAAGCAGTATCAAATCAATTACAAGATAGTAAAATAATACAATACATTTTGATATTTTCTCTCTCAACTTTATCTTTGACCTTTTCTAATAGTTTTCAAGCTATATTTCGTCTAATATAGGATCAGAGCCTTTTATCTTTTCTAACAAATTTGAGAAAAGGAATCTCCATTATTGAGACACAGACGGGGAGAGAGAGAGAGGAATATGATACAGACATTTCAGCAGGGAGGCAAGCATTGATGAAACTTCAAGGATGCAAAATATGTTGAGATGGGAAATGGGAGGAATTGTCCTTAAAAGCTTTGTGATCAATGGTGAAGCAAACAATCAGCATGTGGGTTGCGGGACCAAATGTTTAATTCCTTGTACATAAAAGTAGTCAGGATATCGTACCCTTTTAGTTGAGATGTTTTGTTGTACTATATATATATATATATATGGCTACAATGCAGCATTTTCCATAATCTTTCTTCTTTTAAAATAACATTATTTCTTTTTATTTTTTATGCGACCTACATTGAATTTAATTTTTTTATCAAAATAACACGGGATATTATCTAAGCTTGGTTTAAGAGAGACCCATCAATCTAATCAACATGTCTTTTTAATTTTTTTTGCCAACAATTTAGAAACCAAAAAAAAAGAAAAGAATAGATCCACCAATTAAACTAATAAGTCTCTCTGAGGTAACTTTGATAAAAATCACAAAATAAATATTTTTGATTAATAATCATGGGTGTCAACAAAATTAATACTGTTATGCAAATATGTCGTGAATGTTGGACTTGAAAAGAAGACCCATAAAAGTCCCAACTTTGCTTGAAGAAACAAGATGCATGTTAGATAACGATTTTAAAATTATTAGGAAGAAGTGATATTATATAAAAAACTAAGTTTAGTGAGATAAAATTTTATTTATCTTATTATATAGATAATTTTTTTCTTTCTTTTACCATTGTTCTTAATTCTACCAAAGTTACAGACGGAAGAGTGAAAGGAATGTGCTTTCCAGTAAGTAATTCGTCGCTAGACATAAAATGCGTCAGTAAAACATCAGTGGAAATAATTTGTCACTAACCAAAAAAATGCATCACTATAACTTAAACATCTGTAAAAGTAATTTGTCACTAAACATAAAGACAGTAATTTGTCACTAAACATAAAGGAAGCAAAAGTAATTTGTCACAGAATCTAAAGACGCTACACAGAGAACAATATGAATGACAACCCGCCCATCTCTAAATAAGAAAGTTGTGCCACCATTAGTATTAGCAATAGAGACCAACTGGTCACAGAATATACTCTACTACTCACTAAACTACTTTTAGAGACGAGTTAACCACCTTGTTGTTTGCTATTCTGCTTTTTCGCCCCCACAATTTTGTCAAATTGCGTTCACGCAGCCGCTGCCAGGCAACCAGTTCAAGGATTTGAAGCCATAACCCATCATCTCGACTTGGAATAACTTCAGCTCAGGGGTTCCGTACAATTATACTTTTACCCCTCAAATAAAAAAAAGAAGAAAACTTACCGGTTATAATTAATCATAACCCTTGCAATTTCCTTTGTCACTTCAATAATAAATACTTGTTGGATTATATGTAAGCGAAATTTATAATTTAATTTTTATATTTTAACTTTTTTTATGTGATAATTTAAATTTTTTAATATTTCGATTATACTCCTGAATTATGTATTTTCATATCAATTGCACACATTGTCAAAATTGAGTTAAAACATGTAATACATGCGTTTTGAGATGTCCATCCAATTTCGTTATCAGTCACCATCTCTGTTAATCCTTTACCTCCTACAAATCATTTTCGTTATAACTTATTTTCTTTTTCATTCTCTACATCTCAATCGTGCTGCCCACAGAAAAAATAAACTATAATAGAGATGGTAGTCGACAAGAAGGATTTCTTAAAGATGGGTTGCATAGGATGAAGGGATAATTTAAGCATTTCAGAATGCGTGTATTTCACTCTCACTACAAGAAAATGGGATATTGCCGGCGAATTTTTCCCAGCGGTTTAAAGAAGTGTCGGGAATACACCAAAATTCCCGGCGATTTTCACAACCGCCGGAAAATATTTGACTTTTCTGGCGAATTTCAGTAACCGCCGGGAATTCTTATTTTTACCGGCGGTTTGACAAAATCGTCAGTAAATTTTTTTTACCTGCGGTTAAAAACCGCCGGTAATATTTTCCGACGGACGTATTTCCGGCAGAGAAAATTACCGCTGGTAAAAATTTTACCGGCGGTTTTTTTACTTTTTCTGGCAGCTTTTTAACCGCCGGGAAAAATCAAATCTCTTGTAGTGTCTTTAACTCAATTTGTAATGAAGTGTGCTATTAACTAAAACATACAGGGTACAAAGATATAATTAAAACAACGAAAAGTTAGCATTGTCACCGGAAAAAATATCAACTTACATGAATTAAATTATGGGTTTGGCTTTATATGTAGTAGAAGAGTTGCCTAGGCGTATTTATGTTAATAAAAAAAAAAAAAAACTCAAATAAAAACTCATTCTTATGAGTAGCGTTTAGCAGTTATAGTTTACTTTTTTATATTTTAAAAAAAATTTAATTGATAACTATTCTAGTTGTAACAGTAAAATTGTTCTTGTTTTATTATAATATAAATGTTATGTTCAGTCAAAAAAATACTTTTTTGATTATTTTAATTTTTCCTTTTTTATTAAGCAAATTACATAAATGTACTTTAAAAAAAGCTTCAACGATTGATAACACCAAATTTAATGTTTACTTATATCATAAAATAGATTTATAAAAGTTAATTCTACTCTAGAAAAGTGGTACTAATACGTAATATACACGTATAAATAATAAAAAAAAATATTACATATGCGTGGTAAAAAAGCTAAAGCGATTTCATAAATTGACATGAAACCTAGGCAAGAATAAAAAGGAAATTACTTATTAATATTAATTTTTTAAAAAGTGTGATTAAATATTATAATTTTTAAAATGTCTGATCTGGGCAACGAAATCAAAGAGGCCCAATTTAGAAGCTTTGTGTGGTCCAACTATTAAAATTAGGTAAATTGAAATTTGAATTGTGTGGTTTGAGCTATATATTTTTAACTTTTTTATGTTTCTTTTGCTCATAGACCTTCTTCTGATAAATTAATATTAATAGCCTAAATACATTATCTTTATTTTTCAATTTAAATTATTAAAAATTAACTCATATATAAAAGGTTTGTGTAAAAATGTTCAAAACCAAAAAAGGTTTAAGTAATAACGTAAAATCATAGGGACTTAATGAGGACTTTTGACTTAACAAATGAAAGTTTACGTCAAAAAATCACAAGAATTTTCAAAAAAAAAAAAAAAATTAAGCATGACAGGGACTTTTGACCTAGATATATAATATTTACACTGAGAACAAATACCCTTCGAAACATTTTTAAATACATAAAATCTTTCACAAATGACCTAAAACAATAGGAGGGTAACCATAAAATTAGTGTTAATTTATAGTCCAAAATATTAATTTAAAAAAGTATAAGAACTCAATGTTATTATCTAAATACAATAATAAATTTCTTTGTAGTAGAAAATGTCATTATCAAACTCCTTGAAGTTTGCAAGAAAGAGAATATTAGAGGGTATGGAAATTCCTATACAAACACTTCGATACTTCAGTTAGACATTGAAAATTAAAGTCTGTATTGAAACCAGTATAAAAAATATATATTTTTTGAAATGAGGACCTATTTATTTATAGAGAATTATGGATGTTTCTTAGTTCTACTAGAATTAAGATCTTTATAGATAATGTTTATCTTGATATTATGAGGTTTTAATAGAATTAGAATTTTTTTATGGATAATGTTTATCATTTTTGTAGAACTTTCAAAGGAATTTTTGAATATCAAAGTTATCTAATTTACACGATGTGAGAGACATCTCCCTGTTTATGAGAAAATTTACCTAAAATAAATACTCCCTTAATATAAATCTCTTAGTATCCTAGTTCTTTAATAATCGAGAGACGGTTGACAAAGCACGGGGAAAAGGTAATCAAGAACAACAACCAAAGGAACCAAACACTCTCAAGAATCCACCAAAAGAATGTAAGGTTAGAAGAATAGAGAGGTCAAAGACACTAACTAATTCAAAAAATTTCTCATTTAATAAAACATAGCATTTCTTTTACTATTACAAGAAGGACCTTGTACAAACATGGAACATCACACTATGTATAAGAATTAAAAAGACTATTGAATATGATTTAAGAGCAATAAAAGACTCCTAAATAGACAAAAGATGTTCACAAGATCAAAGTGTAACACCCTGTTTTTTGAGCGCACTAAAACTTATGACAATTTTGGAATAATAATTTTTTTTTCTTTCAATAAAACTACGACTAAGCCATATCATCGCTCTTATTCATCCCAAAATTTTCATACATTTATCTCAAAAGAAAATTAACATAAACATCAAGTGCGGAAGCTAGAATCGAACATAACATCTTAACATTAATCATAAATCAATTCTTACATTCTCATTAACCATAAACAAGGTTATACATCATCATTAACTATAAATGAGACTATATATCATCATTCCTTAAAACGTTCAGAATTCAAAGTAGCATAACTTAAATACATGGGTTACATAACATACATTCATACAACTCATCATGCACTTTGCTAAGTGTCATTTCATGCCTCATTCATCCTCGTTTCTGCTACAATATTTATCTGGAACGTTTGAATATTCTAGGGGCAAAGCCCAATTTAGATGATGAATCATTTAAGTAATGGAACAAAACATTTAATACTCATGTATGTATGTAATGCACATAACATCATAACTCTCATATTTTGGTCGACTGCACCTTAAGATTACTTGCAATTTTTACAGTCTCCCTGCCAGACCGGGGTGTATGGATGCACCCTTAGCAGAGCAACGAAGCCAGTACCTAATCCCAAATCCATGCAACGTTTGACTGTGAATCTCATCATGCTCATATGCATATTTCATAAATCAAACATGTAAATGCAATCTACATGACTTACTCATATCAAAGCATGACAACATGATAAGATCAATAAAATTGGATTTTGAAATCGAACCACTTACAAACTAAGTATTTTCATAAAACTAAATCCAGTTGAAAAATACCACTTACCTTCTCAAACTTATCGAGCTACCTCGATATCCACGCATTATCTCGAAATACGTGCATCGCCTCGATTTGAGTGCCAACATTGAAATTCGCACAAGTCACTTCAACTTAAACCTCATAGCATCATAATCATCATATTTATTTAAATAAGCATTAAAACCTATTTTTCATAATTTCTTGCATTTTCTTTATTTTTTTCTCTATTTCTTCATATTTTTCCTCAATAAATCTAATTAAATATTTCTCAAATACTTTCTTAAACATATCACTATAAAAATTCATAAAATAATATTCTTGAATTTCTAGAATTTTCTAGAAAATTTTATTCACATTGACTTAGTCTTTCAGACTTCCTCGGTAAGCATGCTCTGACATCGAAATACGTGTTCGATCAATTTCTTGGCTTCGAAAAACCCCTCTAGTCCCAAAATAACTCTTAGAATTATTTTGGCATTTTTCAAAAATTTTCTCCACATTTTTTTAATTTTTTTTTCTTTTCTTTTCTTCACTTCATCTTCTTCACTGCGCATACAATGCGCAACCAGCCATGCCCTCCAACCACTAGCCACCCGTCGCCGCTACGTCCAGCACCGCCACGCGCCGCCATGAGCCATCGCTGCCACTTCGAGACCACCGCACACAACGCCTCCACCTATACACCGTCGTAGCTCTATTGCTGCCATGCTCGCCAACTAGCCCATTGCCGCTGCCATGGATGCCCACCCGAGCTTCAGCGCTGCTATGCGGCCAACGTCGGCCGCCACATTGTGCTTATAACTTTTTCCAATTGAAAAGTCAACAAGACATCTTTTGTCTACCCTTACTTCATTTTCTTTGTGAAGCTAAGAGAATGTATAAGGGCGATGATGATTTTTTGACTCGAGATTTAGTTTGTTCACCATAGTAGTAGAAGCAAAATTCTCACAACTTCCTTTATCAATGATGTGCAAACTTTGCCATGCGTTGTACAAGTGGTATGGAAAATATTATTTCATAACCACTTTTCATCTTTCACTTGAGTCGCACTCAAATTCCTTTGAACCACGGGAGATTCTCCTTAGTCATTATAAATAATCTCTTCTCCACCACTTGAGTTATCATCAAGAGTAAGAGAGTTGAGATTAACTTTATCACCAACTTTTTCCACAAGAAAAACAATTTTTCGATTTTGACAATAAAAAGCAATATAACCAAATCTCTTACACTTAAAGCATTGAGTTGACTTTGAAGTGTTTGGGTTCTTAGGCTAAGAGCTTCCTTCATTTTTTGAGATTGGCTTGGAGAATGATGCTTTAGCTGTGGGCAAAGGCTTAGACGAAGAACTCCCCCAATTAAAGGATCCTTCTTTGCTTGAATAATGACGATTTTTCTTCTTGAATTGCTTTTCAACTCGATAGGCGAGTTTGTAGATATCGTTTAGAGACCAATAAGGCTACAACTTGATAATATTGGCAATTTTAAATTTGAGTCTAGGAAGATAATGAGCTATCGTTTGCTTATTGGCCTTGTTAACATCACAATGGAGCATCAAGTGTTCAACCTTAGTGGTGTATTCTTCCATGGACTACTCTCCTTAGCGAAAATTGTGGAATTTAATAAAGACATCTTGCTTGTACGTTTTTGGAAGAAACTTTTTCTTGAGTTCTCGTTTCATCTTTTCTCAAGTTCTTATCTTTTGTTTTCCTTCACATTATCTACGTTTCTTTAAATTCTCTCACCAAATGGAGAATGTTTCTTTAACTTGATAGCTACAAGTTTCATTTTTTGGTCATCTCTAATGTCATGATATTCAAATATATTTTCCAGCCATATGTAGCCAGTCAAGAAAATCTTCTGGAGCTCAATCATCGATCAAGAAAAATGACATATAATTAATATGACATATAATTAATTATAATTAATTTGACTCATTTGGTGGAAATTTGACTCTCTTGATAAGCTCTTAAAGTGACTCCCCATGTATAGTTGATAGTCAAAAAGAGTTGTCTTTTCTTGATTAATAAACTATAGAATGCTTCTGCACAAATTATGAAGGTCTCTCGTTTGATTAGTCTTCAAGGGACTTCACGATCTCTTGATATTCTAATTATTTACAATCTTTCAATGCACCACCCATAGTCTCTTGATGTTTTGTTTCTTTTGAGATTTTTTCTTTTTCTTTTTTAAGCCAAATTAATTATTTTAATTTTTCAATTTTTTTATTTTTTGTCTTTTCATCATGACACATCACTTATAATGTTAAACTAAAATCACATGAGCGATCGTGCAAAAGACTATAAAATCAGGGTCCATAAGACAGTGGAAAGATGTGGAATAAAACAAAAAAAAAATACCCTATTAAAGGGGCCCAAATCACCTCAATTTCATATGAAAAAGATAGAAAAGAATGGTTACGTATGCTATGATTATACTTAAAAAGTTGAATTTAAGTTTAACATATTCATATTACATAAGATATTCCTATACCAAAAAATAAAATAAAAAATAAAATAATGCAATAACATTCTAATATTTAAATTAATAGAACGAGTATCGGTTATTAACAAAACACACGGAATGTTAACTAGTGACCCATGCTACGCAATTAATAAAAAATTATAATTGACTGTGTTTTGTTTTATTTTATTATTAATATTAATATTAATATTGGAGTAAGCGAAAGCTTAGTGAGGTTCGGGTTTAACAACCACCAAGCCAAGCCAAGCCCTGCCCCTACGTAAATATTTGGTCACAAGTCAACTTCGTCTTCCACAAAAATGCTGTTTAGTCTTAACTAGATAGTAGGAGTGTAGGACAAAACATGACCAACATCTGATGTACCCATTAATTGCTGGTTAATCCAATAATTAAAACATATAATTACAATTATAACCTGTAATGCTACTTAATTGGTAGGATAGAATAAAAAAATATTATTCTTAAAATTGCATTTCTAATTATGTTTTATTTTATTTTTTTTCTTTATTATTATTATTATTATTCTAATAAAGTAAGTTGGAGTGGGTGTTTGACTATTGGATTGGTCCATGCTTCTCTTTTTCTCTCAATAAATTAGAGAGAGAATATTTAAGGAACAATAAATTGCTTGAGTCGTCTTTATTAACAAAAGCATATTACTAAATAATAATAGCCGAAAAATAATAAATAATATTATGAAAACAATATCCATGGAGAAAGTAAAACGGATATATATATATATATATTACCAGGCCGTACGTTTTATGAAATAAATAAATTCAAAAGGTCATGCGAGCCACCCCTCCTCCAATCTAAGCTGTCGATTGTCGAGGGTTAAACTAGAAAGGGCAAAGTCGTCATTCGAAAGGAACAAATCCACAAATCCCGGGACAGAAAGGTCACTTCGCCGAATCAGTGGGGGGCGTTACGGTACTTTCGGCAGTGAATGAATACAATGATGGCCGTGAGTCCCTGGAATGGCTTGCAGAGTTGGCAATCTCTTCTACCATTTGGTCCATCGCTAATCTCTCTATATCCTTCCATTGATGTATATTTTTAAGCTCTGGATTCACTCCTCTCTCTCTCTCTCGCTCTCTCTCTCTCTCTCTCTGCATCGCTCTCTAGGCAGTTAAACGGCTCCTATCCCCTCACCTACTCTCTCTCTTTCTCTCTCGCTCAATACTTTCTCTCCCATCTTGCCGTTTCATTCGTATATTTAATCCTCCATTAAATCTCCATCCTCTGTGTCTTTAGCAAATCCGGGCAGAGAGAGAGAGAGAGAGGAGCAGGGAGGTTTGGAGAGAAAGAGAGAGCAGAGAGCTTAAGAGATGCCTCTTGTGCGGGTCCAGGTGAGGAACGAGTACAGCTTCGGACAGCCGGAGCTATATACAGAAGCTGACCAAGAAGAGCCCAAATCCGTCCTGGATGGCGTTGCTGTGGCTGGACTTGTTGGGATCTTGCGCCAATTAGGCGATCTTGCTGAGTAATGTTTCTGCTTTTGTTCACTTTCCCTCTTCCCCATTGTCGGAACCTAGATTTGGTAATGGTTTATTGTGGTCTTGGAATGCCTTAGTTTGTTAATTTTACGATATTTTCACCGTTTATGAATTTTAGGATTTTTAGTTTAAAGAGAAGCAACGGAGGGGATGTGAGCTATTAGACTTGTGCGCGTATGGGAATAGGAACTTATTTTAGCTAAATTAGTAGTTTAGTTTGGTACCATGTGCCATTTCTGATATGGGTTTTTACTTTTTAGTTTTGTTTGTTGATGGCAATAACAACATGTGATATTAGAAGGAGATGGAATGGAGTAATTGGGGTTGTGTAGACTTGCGCATGCTGGGAAGTAGCATTATTTTGTAGCTGACTTAGAAGTTCATCACATGCACTTCAGTGGGTATCCTTTAAGTCTTGAAAAGTACTCTCTTTAAGAAAGGGGAAAGCGCAGAAAATAAGAAGTTTATATTCAATGATTTTATCTCTTATTCTGCTTTATGGAACCTGAGTAAGTTGTGGTTTCAATGTAGCAGAAATCATTTTGTTATGGTAAAAGACAAGAACTCCTTCCAAGTGACTTGTGTTGGGTGTCTTAATAGTATTCCTGGAATGCCAAATTACTCTTACTTCATCTTTTGATCCTCAAGCACTTACACTTTTATCCTCTTAGAAATTGATAGCTAGCCAGTATCGTATACTTTTGAAATTGAAAAATGATCAATGGTGATATTTCAATGACTAGTGCTTGTGATGGTGAGTGTGTTGGGGGGGGGGGGCTTGATAATGGTATTTCAAGGTGAGTGGCAGGGCATAGTAAGTGCTACTTAATGGTAGAAAGTTTATTTGCATCCTAAACATCCCCCTCCCTCAGGGTGCATGCAAACTATTGATATTTGTAGAAAGCCTAACGCAAAGACTTGAGGCTTCATTGTCTAAACTATTGATATTTTTGTCCTTTGGATAATGGTTCTATGGAAAGTGGCTGTTTTATTTTAAGTTGAGATATCATAGAAGAGACCTCCACCATAAGCATAGCGACCCTTAACAGAAAAAAAAAAAAAAAAAAAAGAGTCCAGTAGGAATTGTTGTTTTGCAAAAAGAGGAAACAAGAATGATTCCTTTCAGACCAATGAATGGAAGAATAATGCCTTCAAAGGCTTTTGTATTTGCTCTGGGGAAAAGGCTGCTAATATTTTAGACTTGTGGAAAGTGTTAGCCGCCAGAAAGTCTTATTAATATTTTAGTCCTTGGAGAATGCCCTGCTTGCTGGCTGACAGAGTAGTTTCCAAACAAACCACTTCGTCAGTAATTTTTAAGACTGAAAGTTTTTTATTGATTTTGTTAATTGTTTAGTTGGCGAATTTGGTTGGTGTCATCAAATTCTTTTACTTCAGAGTTAATGTAATCACTTCTTTTTCTTTGAATTTGCTTGAAGTGTCCATGATGACAAGTTCCAACTGTAATCAGCTTTTTTTTTTTTTGTTCTCTTTGTGTTTTACAGAAGATATGGCCTTAAAATAGAAACAATTGGTGAGCTAGAATGCATGGAACTGACCTCACATAGTGGGATTAAGGCTTGATATGTTGGCTTGTAGTGAAAACTTTTGCATCCAGTTTTTATGCGAAAACTATAATTTATCCAGTTGGAAGATGATTTAAATTAAGTAGATAAGTTTAAATTAATGAATTGGAAACCCGCTAGCACCCAAGAAACAGATTAACTAGGAACTCCAAAAGACATTGATAACTTAGGAAGGAATTCCAGAAGGCATTCATAAAGTAGGAAGTGCAATGATTTGCCTTCCAATACTAAAACATTCATAATGAAAATAAATAATAACTACGATTATATATTGGGTATCTAGATCTGAGGTTGAGAAGTACTTGATTTCCTTAGTGTGAAACAATAAGGGAATAAGATCAAATCCGAGCTAAGTTGAACCCTGAAGATAGAGTTGCTTGATCCCTTGCACAGTGGGGGCCTCCGATGATCTTCAAGAAGCATCATCGCACCTCTTAACAAGAGATTTGACATTTGGTAAAGTTCTATTATTTTCCAAAACACTAGTTTTAGTTGTTTTTTTTTCTTTCTTTTTTTTCTGACAAGTTTTTCCTTCCTTGAGTTTGCATAATTGCATGAAGTGTCAGCGACATTCACTCATGAGTTTATTCTAAATTTGGAACTTTCCCCATTAACTTTTCCTTCATTTCCCCCTCCTAAAATGAGGAAGGCAGGCTGGCACTTCATTTTCCTTCTATTGGAAATTGTTTGAAGCTGGCTTGTGGAGAATCATGTTAGTCTTTAATGATTTAACTGTGAGTGTGCAAAATTGTGATAGAAACCATAGTACCACCTGCTTGTTTTGATCCAATTAAAGACAGTGAGAAATTGCATCGATTTTCAACAAATTGCAGTGTTACTCTTAATGGTAACGTTCTGTCATCAAGTTTTTCTTTAGCATCTTGCAATACTGTACTGAGATAGCGCTTCTGTTTGTTGTAGATTTGCGGCAGAGGTTTTTCATGGCTTACAGGAGCAAGTGATGAATACATCTTCTAGAAGCCATAAATTGATGGTTCGTGTACGACATATTGAAGCTGCACTTACTCCTCTTGAGAAGGCGATGCTGGCCCAAAAGAACCACCTACATTTTGCATATACAGCTGGTATGTCTCATGGCCTGTTGTCAATGATTGTATCCATGAACCTTGTCTTACACAGCTCTTATGGTAGCTCATGTGTGTTTCAATGGTTACATCTGTTCATAGGTAGATAATAGCTGAGCTTGTTACAGAATTCAATTAGAGTTTCTGTATATGGATTATTCACAAGCTTATTTACAAAATGCTAGTAAAGTTTCTTACTGTGACTGAGGCTTTATTTACACTACTCATTCTTGGTAAACCAGTGACTAAACAAATCTAGCTTAGCTACTGTTCTTTCAGGATTTGATTCTGAGATCAAATCATTTGTTTGCCCTGCTCTGAGTCTGTTGGACTTGAAGAAACACATTTTAACCCTGTGCATTCCTGCTTAACTGTCCTGGAACAAGCCAGGAAGAATTGCCCATGACCAATATGACTTGGATGGTTCGGATAGCATGTCAGCAGCATGCTAAAAATGCAGTAGGAATCAGAGTGCCTGAACTTCATTTTAGTTTGGGATTTTATTTGTTCATAATCAATATTTTAGCACTTTAAGCTTTTCCATTTAAATAAAACCAAATCAAAGGCAGAAGACCAAGAAGTTCTATGATTTCCATGCTTAGTTATTAATTTAGATGGATTCAGGTAGACATAACTTGGGTGTATCTCGATTCAGTTAATCCCAAATATTGGCTTAAATATTCTTCAGTATGCATGGCTCCTAACCCAGGATCTGAGTGCACAGCCTATTGAGTATGATGACTAGTTAACATAGTTCACAATAAACAATGGTGAATTGAAGAATGAATAGAGAATAATTTTGTCTGTCCAGAATGCATGGCTCCTAACAAATGATCTAAGTGCTAAACTGTTTGCTCTAGTGATGGATGAATTCACAAAAGACATCCAAGAAGAGTTGCCTTGGTGTATACCATTTACAGTTGATATTATGAAATTCCTTTAATGCAAAACAGAAAGTTTTATGGGATAGTTAAGACCAATTATGTTATGTAACATGGAATGTTAGATAGTTAAGTACTAGCACATGTCAAATATGATCAAAACTGAGATGCAGATATTACAATGAATGTGTGACCATAACAAAACAAAAAAAAGACAATCACAAATGAGATTAAGATGGTTTAGACATGTGAAAAGAAAACAATACGCACTTATAATGAAAATGGATGGAATGGAAAAAGTGTGTAGTGAAAGAGGTAGATGGCTAAAAAAAAACTTTAGTAGGAAACTCTCTGCGTGGTAGAATTCTTGTAGCAAATCCCACTTAAGGCTAGTTAGCATTGTTCTTTATTGAAACTAGATGTAAAGCTTTGAGTCATCCATTTGTATAAACACCATTATGGGAGGTGGATTGGTGACCTGTAGTTTATATTAAGGCTGATGCTGTAGGTTCTATTTCATTCTTTACAAGAAATGCTTTAGGACCATGCAGGGTGATCATTTGGCAGGAAAAGGAATATATATACATGGATATGCTTTGTGTCCTTATTAGATAAGGATCACATTTGAATATAATGCTTGTTTTTGGTTTATTTATGTTTAATTCACAATCCTTGGTGTTAAGTTTTCTTTTTTTCTACATTTATTTTGTCACCCTTTCAAGTCCTTTACGGGAAGGAGTTGCTTTATAGGCTCTTATTGGCATGCCCATATCCCAAATGAACGACATCACCTTATTTGTGGTGACTTGCCACAGTTCATCATGGACTCCTATGAAGAATGTCGTGATCCACCACGTCTTCACTTGCTCGATAAGTATGGTTCAGTACTGAAGTTTTAGTTTTCATTGTATTTAACTGCTAGGTACTTGATCCTTTGTCTTTGGCTTTTAGATTTGACAGTGGTGGCCCAGGAACTTGCTTAAGGAGATACTCGGATCCTACATTCTTTCGGAGGGCATCAGCTAGCTCTGGAGAAGCAAATGTTGAGAAAGTGTTAAAAGATAGGAAGGCTCGTAGAAGCAAGGTATGTCTATGTCTGGTAATGTATAAATACAAAAAAATTTCAGGCGCCAGGGAAATTTCCATTTATATTAGCTAGGTAAAAGAGACTCGTAATAAATTCAACTTCATTCCGCATGTACCTGTGGCTTCGTTAAGTTTCTATGGATTATAATTACTTTGGATGTATTTCCCTGCTAGATTTCTCTATGGACCTGCTGGCATGGTTACAGATTAAGATCATAGAAACAAATTCTTTCATATACTGATTTCCCTTTTATCACGGCCATAAATGATATTCTTTCTTTCTTAGTTTTCCTTGTGTAATACAAATTTGGTTTTGACAAAAGTTGCTACCTCTGTGCTTCTGTTTGAATGTCTGACATAAGGATGTCAAAAATGAGCAGAAAAAGAGAACATGGCAGAGAAATGATGTGTCTCATGGTGTATCAGTATCCAACCACACTAACGGGTATTTTGTTTAGTTGCATTCATTTTTTATTTTTTTGTTTACCATGATTGTTCTAGTTTTTCATAATATGGTTTCTTCAAGTGCTTGATCTGATGAAGTTAAGATGCTTGTTTATCTGTCCATGCAGAACTCAATTTACTTCTGTGAAAGTCGATGACCAAAATTTGCCACCTCAGATGGCCTCCACCTTTGATGGTACATCGAAATCTAATATTGGAGAGATATCTAAGCCAGAAGACCAATCAGACTCTTTTGATTTAAGAACTGAGTCGGGCTACATAGAATGTGTTTTCCATCCAACTTATACCATGACAACTAAAGAACAAGAACTGAAGGAATCATCCTTTTCTTGTTCAGGGGTGGAGCAGAATGATACCTATGATTCAGCTTCTGTTGATGAACAAGGCAGAATCATAAATGATTGTGGACATGATTTATCACAAGAGCAAACTGGCCCCAATTCATCTAGTGTTACTTGGGATGAAAAGACAGAAATAGTAGAGTCTAACAGTCGTGAATATGATCGTGATGAAACTGAAGAGACACTCATGACAAACTTTGATGGAGATATGCAAGAAAATGGAGCTGTTAACTTCAGAAATGTTGATCAGATAAGTTTTCAGTTTGACAATGAAGACACACCAACATTGTTCTCTCTTCAGAACCTGCATGAAGATATTGAGAGTGAACCAGATAATTACATGGATGCACTGAACAGTATCGAAACAGAATCAGAAACTGATTTAGATTTCCAAACAAAGCAAGAACTGAAGCAGTCTTCCAATTTAAACAATGACAGGACAAAAGATGGAATGCATAGGAGTATGGCGCATCACTCAGACCTTCAACCATCAAACTTGGTATCTCAGACTGCAGCTTACAATTCCTCAAACCAAGTGAAATCTAATGAAAATCCCATCTTCTCAGAGTATTGTCCTCTTGAAGAGACACCTCAAGTTGCTGAAGAATCTGTTGATATAAGCAATCCTCTGGATGCACTGAACAGTATTGAAACAGAATCAGAAACTGATTTAGATTGCCAAACAAAGCAAGAACTGAAGCAGTCTTCCATTTTAAACAATGACAGGACAGAAGATGGAATGCATGGGAGTATGGCACATCACTCAGACCTTCAACCATCAAACTTGGTATCTCAGACTGCAGCTTACAATTCCTCAAACCAAGTGAAATCTAATGAAAATCCCGTCTCCTCAAAGTCTTGTTCTCTTGAAGAGACACCTCAAGTTGCTAAAGAATCTGTTGATATAAGCAATCCTCTGGATGTCGACTTCGATGCAGACGGTAACATTCCTCGTGGGTCTGCTGTAGAATCTGATTTCAGCAATTTACTTAACTCTGGCTCTGCAGAACTTAATCTGTTTCCCGATAAGATCGTAGACACATCCTGTGAACCTCAGAAAGCTCCCACTGGACCTTCTGGTGTTCCACCAGTTAAGTTCTGGACAAATGGAGAGCTGCTAGGACTTGAACCATCAAAGCCTCCAGATTTTAGTGTATCAAGTGCCATAAGTCAGAACTGTGCTCCTAGAAGTAAAAATGATGCTCACCCTTTTAGCAATATTAATATTTCTAATGGTGATGGAGAACTGAGAATGCCCAATGAGTCCATTCAGACCTCCCAAATAAGTGAACAGATTTCTTCAAAATGCTCAAAATCAAACCACAATGATCAAGATGGCATATTTGATAAGAGAACATCTTGGAGATTTTTGTCCACTCACTTAGATGCCAAACCCAACAAGTTTGGAAATTCTCATACTACTAGTAGTTTTAATGACAACTATGGGCATAGTTTGAGTGAGACTAGTGAAGAGATAACTGGGACTGAGCAGCCATTCACGCCAGGTGTTAAAGCAATACCTACTGAAGCTAGTCAGAAGGATGGCGGAAATGCGTCTCAGATGTTTGGTCTTATGAGTGATAGATTCCTTGTAAATGGTCTTCAAAGAAGTGTATCACTTGGCCATGACAAGAAGTCTGAACCTGCAATCTCCATAAAAACAAATGGCTTTCAGCAGAATAGCAGGAACAGGACTGTTGCATATCAAAACTTATCCAAGATAACTGTGAAGGGGTATCTTGGAAGTAGGTCTCCTATTAGTTCACCTTCTTGTTCGCCACCACTTGAACATATGAAGATATCTTTTCAGCCCCTGAATGGCTCTGAAACTTCCAAACTAAAACTGAAATTTCCAGATAGAAGTGATTGTCATGACAGCAATGGAGATATTTTGCCTTCATTTCAACTGGTCCCAGAGCCTGCTACTCCAAAACATGACAATGGTTCAGACTCTGATGATGATACATTTTGTAGATCATCTCCTTATATGTCAGATGATTGTGTTAGCCATCACTCTGAGTCAAACTCTGAGCAGTGGGAATATGATGATAATACTCCAAGAAAGGAAAGCGAGCTGTATGATGCTTTACGCAGAATCTCATCATCAGAATCAGTGTCAAGCTCTTTGGAGTTTGAAGGAACGGAAGATGGAGGAATCCATGTTGACTATGGACTACAGAATCATTGTGTTGAGAACTATATAAAACATTGTGAATGTGATTGTTCGCTTCCAAGTTTGAGCAATCTGAACCCTTTATTTGAACAAGAAATGGAGAATAGTTCTGAGGCAACAGATCTGCCCAAGACACACTTACCTAAGGAGAAGACTACACCATTGCCGCCTCCTCTTCCTCCATTGCCGTGGTGGGTTATGAAACCACATTCAGATGTGATCCCTGGAAAACAAGATTCTGTACCTGAGGCCCTTATTCATACCTCTAATGTGAAATCTATGTGTGCTCTCTCTCCACTATCTGAGCCAAGCCCCATTAAGCAACAAAAAAACACTGAAGAGTCTGTTCTGTTCATGCCAAAGGGCAAGGTAAACATTTTTTTTTTTTTTTTGGTTGCATGATTTTTATTTATTTAATAATTTAGCACCTGAAGTTCGAACTGTCTTTATATTAATATTGGAATTAATATACATAAGAGCCAATTAAGGAACAAAAATGACCATTAAATGCTTTGCATCCTGCAGCCAGAGTGGCAGAAACCAGATGGGCAAAAAGAAGATAATCGTGCTATAAATGGCGGGGGCATTGATGAAAAAGAGGATTTTCTACATCAGATTAGGGAAAAAGTAAGTAGTCCCTATTTGTGTTGTTTCTCATTGCTTGTATTAACCAAGAACTAAAGATCTGCTTAATTTTATGTTAGATTGGTATAGAGAAAGGAGAATGCATTCAATAAACTGCTGATGTAACAATGATTGCCATATTAATAGTATAATTTAGAGCAGTCAGGCACTACTTTAAATCATTTCTGTTAGGACTTGTTAGAAAATAAAATGGAGAATAACACATGCAGATCTTGTTTTCCATTTAATTCATTTTTACCTGCCAAATCCACTGTTGTAAGTGGGGGTGCCTCTAGATCTCATTGTACACTCCAGGATTCATAAAATCACTAATGAGGAGCCATCTTCTGATAGTTTTTCGACCTTTCATGTCTTGTACCTGGAAGTGGTACATACAAGTGTCCTTTGCATTTTCTCTTTCCAGTTTAAAATCTTTGTCATACACCGTATATGCTCCCTGTTCTTTTAATGACATTTTGTGATATTGGGCAGTGGTAGTTCCTCCCTCTTATTTTGTACTTCTCAAGGGTTCTTCCCTTCCAATCATCACAAGTCCACCGAGGAATATCATTGCACTAGGGCTTGCTTTGGAAACCTATTTTGGTAATGCCTAGATTTTTGCTTGATTATTCCACTACTAATGCTCAAATGAAATCCCTCATATTCTGAAATCAAATTACATTCACCTGGGTGTCTCCTCCTCTATCCAACTCTTATTCTGGGTAACTTGCCCGTTCTTCTCCTGCCTTGTGGGTCATTGACCCAACACAGCAATGATTTTACTGGGAGTATGTTTTTGTAGACAAGACTCAACATATGACTTTTTCACGACCTCTTCTCTACATACTTTTGAAGGAAGTCTCATTGCTTCTTACTGAGGTTATTAACCTTTCTGATTCTGCAGGGTCATGTAATTGAGATAAAAACAAGTGATATAGCTCCTTCCCTGGGCTGCAGTTGTTTGAGGAGGAAAAAAAAAAAAAAAAATCCCTCTTTCAGTATAGAACTTAAAACTCTTGTTCACTTTGTGTAGCTTGTACATGCATTTGTCTCCCCCCCTCCTCTGGTTGTAGTTTTACACAACAACATCTGGCTAATCCCAGAAAGTTAATTTGCTACCTCTCAAATGGTTGTCAATTTATTTCAGTAGTCTGAAAGCTGTCTATCACCTTATTCTTAACAATTATGCATACTTTTAACCAACATATGTTGAATTATAGATACATGGATTAGAGCAACATGCATGTTGTGATGGTTCTGTCCGTTTCTTTCTTTATATATATATATATATATATATATGTTCAATATCATTTTATTTTAGGACACTTGATTTTGGTTATTAACTAATTATTTTGGTTGTAGCTAACTATATATTCCATGTCCAATGTATTATTCCAGTCATTCAACCTGAGGCGGACAGCAACTGAAAAACCAGCAGTTACACCTGGGCCAACTGCCAATGTGAAAGTCACTGCAATTCTGGAGAAGGCAAATGCAATACGCCAGGTTCTTGACAGTATTCTCTTTCACCTTGTTCTTTTTCCTCTCACTTTCTGGTCATTTTCTTTGGCTCATTACCTAACGAGATTTCTACTTAAAACGCGTTATCAGGCTGTGGGCAGCGATGATGGGGAAGAAGACGATGATAAGTGGAGCGACACTTGATTTCCCTTGTACGCTATCTGCCAGCCTACTCCATCACAAGCCATCCCCTTGGAGTCATTAATTTTCCTAAGCCGGCAAGGTTATGCCATGCATATGTGAATAATGCTAGCTCCTCTTTGTAATTAACTGGTAGGGATTTTCTTTGTAGCTTGATGAGGTTATTTTCCTTCAATAAAGGCAGTTGTTTGTGCATAATGCCTGAGAAATTGGAATTGCTCCCTTTTGGAGGTGTAATCCAAGGGGCTATGTTCATTTTTGAGCCTGTGATATGTGGCAAAGGCCTGCAATGGATCGCTTCTTTGAAATTCAACATTTTCTTTTAATAATCATTGTTCTTTCCCTTTTCATAGTTTCATTTCATAGAGATTGTTTAGAGAACCTTCTGTGAATTTGACGATACCTCAGCCATTGGCTCACAGAACAAAGAGTATTATTTGCTAAGGAAAAGAATTCTATTACTTTATTTTTCTCTTAGCAAGAATCAAGGGAAAAGAGGCATTTAATTACTGAAACTTGAAGTGGGTTGGTTGACCAGCTGTTGCTGGTTTTGCTTTGCTGCTCTGTTCTTCTTATATCCAGAAGTAGGAATTAGTCAAGAATTAAAGATAGTTTTTAATTGCTTGCAGCTTGATGGAAGGCTAATTAAATATAATTATTGTATTAAAAAAATAAAAGATAATAAAGTATTAGCTGGCTAATGGTTTTTCCACACAATTGTTGGGTTTTTCTTACAAATGTTGCCCAACATATTCTACCTTGAATAAGACCTATTTAATTACTATGTCTTCATCTTCAAGGCATAGAATTAATTGCAGAACTAGACATCTAGAAAACTTTTCCTTAGTTTCTGAACAAAAAAATTCACTACATAACCCTTAGCACTTAGCAAATTATAAAAATAAAGTTTGATAAAATGAATTTCCAAAAACGAATTATAAAATCAATTTTATCCCAAGGCACCCACTATACTCCAAATAATAAAAAGATTAACAAATTTTGTATCCCAAAAGAGTCAAAAATTACTAGAAGATACATGCATCTAGAAGGGGTAGATATAGCCTTAGTGTCAAAGACTCTTGAGAGAGGACCTTTACAAGTATAGTTTAAGCCAATCTTGCTTGGGACTGCCATGGCAATTTGCACTGATTGGAAGAAGTAATTCAATGGATAACATACTAAACCCTAAGAAAGGAAGACTTTATGGATTTAAGTAAAGCAACTTGGCAATAGAAATGGGCCACAGCAAGAAGCAAGTAACATCCCACTTAGCTTTCCAACCCATGTTTTTTTCTTCTCTGTTTTCCCCCTTTTTTTATTTTCTTTTCTTTCCTTTCTATTCAATAAACAAATCAAAATAGCCACTGGTGCACCCCACTTTCTTAGCAGTTAGGGTTCCTCGTTTTTGTTTTTTAAGTCAATTGGGGCCCAGCCAAGGAGGCATTCATGGCTCCTCACGTGCTTCTGGGTCCCAAATTATTATCAGAATATATACTGCGAATGAATACATCAGATAAAATATGGTGGACAATTATTTTATTTTATTTTTTACTTTATAAAAATCAAGCATAGACATTTCTTTTACCAATAAAATTTCTGCTTAATGATCTGTTTGGTTGTGTTATGTGTTGATAGACAAGCGCTTTTGAGTAGATAAAGAATATTTTTCTACACTTTTTATGTCTGCCATGCATAAACAGCAAAAACTTTTAAATTAATAAAAATTAATTATGTCCACAGTTAAGGGGCTTAATTAGTCAATGGAATGATGAGAAATCGCTTTATTCTTTACTGACCCAATACTTTAAAAGAGGATCCTTTTCTTTCCAACAACTAAAAGTGAGAAAGAAGGAAAGAAAGAAGGAAAGAAAGAAAGGGAAATCCCCATTTGTCTACATCATAAAATGGAAAAAGGGTGTTGGAAATGAGGCTGCTTTGGCATTTAGATTAGCTTAAAAAGGTTCTTTTGTTAAAGTAGTAATCCCATCGTCAACATCCAGTCCCATTTCCCCCCATCAAAACTCAACTTTCCACTGCGGCAGCTGCAACTGAAACTGAAAGGCACCCACAAAAACAGTCTAAATTTTCCAAGTGATGAAGAAAGGGACGACGCAGTCATCATCAAATCCTAAGCCACCTGAAAGAGAGGCGCAAAAGGCAACAACCTCACCCAAATAGGCATTCCACATCCATGATGAATGCATCTTCTTGATGATCATATATATACATATATGTTTGTGTGTGTGTGTGTGTGTGAAACCCAGGGAACGGCAGAGACGAACAAACGCAGTAGAGGAGATCACGAACAGTAATATTTATTATTAAATTAAAAATAAATTTCAAATTTTTATAGTAGTAAAAATTATAAATGAAGTAAAAAAAAATAGAATTGAAATCTATTAATAAATAAATGAAATAGAGAATAGAATAAAAAGTAATTATTTATAATATAATAGAGAGCAAAATAGAAAGTGTAATTGAAAACAGCCCAATCTTTAATTTCTTTAATTAGCTATTGAGTGAAAGAGTAAGAAGAATAAAATAAAAATTTAAAAATAATCTTGTAGCTGCAACAAGCCCACAATGAAAAAACACATGATTGCAAAAGTTACCATGACCAAGAATATTATTTTCCAATATTTTCACTGTGCTAATAATAGTTTTAAATGTTTCATAATTATTGATAACAACCCAAGGGGGGGGTGGTGGGGCTTCACCATCACGATTCACGACCACCAGGAAACAAGAAAGATTACGAAGGAAGGAGGAGGGTGCATGGCGGCGTGGCAATCTAATCTCAATCTGGAAATTATTCATGGTTTCGTTGATATGCATCAGCCAGCACACGATTACAAATACTCAACAAGCAAAGGGTTACTTAACGTAAAGTATGAGAAGGAAGAATGAAAAGAAGAAAAGGGAAGAATTTTCCAAACAAAATGGCCTTTTTAGGTTTTGCTGTCGGTCTCTCTTTACGCCCCCCTAAGCTGACAATCTGTCCCTCCCACCCACGCAACCCGCCTGCCTTGATGACGTGGCGTGTTGTTATAGACAAGCTAACATGCATGAGAAGTTTGTTTGTGTAAATAATCCAAAAGTAAAGGTGTAATTTGATATATGATTTTTGAAATAGAGGCGACTTTTTTATACTTATATTAAAATTTAAAGGTGGATGGTGTGTAATAAATATAAAAAAGAAAAGGGTATATAGTGTAATTAATTAAGAAATATATATATATAAAAAAAAAAAAAAAAGATCAACGTCAGACATCGATCTTTCTTTCAAGAAGTTCCAAGCATTTGCAGTGCTCCCGGCGGCTATCATTTAAGCACAAAAGTGGCGTGTTTTTACTGTTTCCTTCCGCCCCCTTCATCATTCATTCATTCATTCATTATGCATCCTCAAAAGAAAAGGACAGCTTTTTAATATTTTATTTCACAGTGTAATTACTTTTCTAAGTTGTAAGAAGAATAATCATGTTATTGATAAATTTTATATAAAAGGATATATGGGATGGTTAAAATAATAATAGGGCTAGGCTAGGCTATTTTATAAATTATTATTAAAGAAAATTGTTGAATAGACGGCTCCTTTACTTTTTAGTACTCTTTTTAACTTAAAAAGTGAGGCATTATTTGTACATTATTATATAAAGGTACCCCATCAAAATAACTTTATACTAATATCTTTTCCCCGTAAAATATGGTGAAGAATATATCTCACTTTGCTGGCACACCCTTTGTTTATAAAGCACCCCACTGACCCATTCCCACCCCCCCCCATTCAAAAGTCTCTCTCTCTCTCTCTCTCTCTCTCTCTCTCTCTCTCATATGGCGGATGTTGAAGATGGGCATGAAGCGCAGGGCATCAAGCTATTTGGCGCAACAATCACAGTAGAAATGAGAGAACAACCGAAGAACAAGGAGACAAGAACAAAAGCTCGTCACGAACAAGCAGCAAATACAGAGAAGAGGCCAGACAAGGTGATCCCCTGCCCCAGGTGCAAGAGCATGGAAACCAAGTTCTGTTACTTCAACAATTACAATGTTAACCAGCCCAGACACTTCTGCAAGGGCTGCCAGCGTTACTGGACGGCCGGCGGGGCCCTCCGCAACGTCCCGGTCGGCGCCGGCCGTCGCAAGGCCAAGCCTCCCTGCCGGGGAGTCGCCGACGGCTGGTTATTCGATCCCGCTGCCGGGGTGCAGCGGTTTGAGCTTGATGGTGTACTGCTCGAGGAGTGGCAGCTGGCGGCGGCTCACAGCGGTTTCCACCATGTTTTCACGGCCAAGAGGCGGAGGAGCGACGACTCAGGCGCTGAAAGTTGTTGACCTGATCTCTTCCTAATTGTCTCTTAGTCCAATAATAATAATAATTCAAAAAAAAAATCATTAAATACATAAACATATATATATATATATAGCGCCGGTGATCTTATTAATTAGCGGTGGTGTACATACTATTACAGGCTGTCTTAATTAATCGATCAATGGATGATTTAGCAGCAGCTTAATTTCTCTCAACCTCTACCCGTTGAAATTCATTAAACACTTGAATTGAATTTTGGTGTCGTTAAAGAGCACTACTACTACTACTACAACTGCATCACGGTGACTCTCTTTTACTGTTTTTATCTTATTTCATAGATTGAACATATATATATATATATATATAAGCACTGTAAAATTTAATTTATGGATAAATAATGACGATGGCGTATAGCGTAAATAAAATTCACATGATAAACATGGTCCTCAGTATTAATTTGTTTGTTTCGTGGTCAGTTGGGACATTGGAAAATATTTCAACAACTTCAAATCAAACGTAGAATTTTTTAATTATCCTTCTTTTTTTTTTCTTTATTATCAACGAGAGAGAAGTATTAAATTGCATGTCATGTCATCATGTCCTGTCACGAATACTACTAAGTTAAGTTAATCAAATAGAAAATTCAAACCATATATATATATATATATATGATATCCCCCAAGAACAAGGCGCTTTGTTTCGTCCAATTTGCCTGCATTAATTTTTTATGCAGAGGTTTAGCTCCTTGTGGACTTAATTCTGATATCTAAAAATGTTATTTCTATATATGATATTATTCATATTATCCTTCTCAAAAAAAGAAGATTGATTTTGGGGGGGTTGAGATTTTCTGGGTTCCCTCCCTCCTTTTGGGGAGAAACTGTAAGAAAATTGGATCAGGGATTTAAGAAATAATATTAGTAATTTTTATACATTAAGGTAATGTTTGTTAATTAAGATATAAATTCGAACAAGTGAAATATAAAAATTATTTTTACATAAAAATATTTTTTATTATATTTGTTAAATTTATCTGACGACTTTTAAAAAAGAAGTCATGTGACATTTCTATGAGTTTTTTTAGATAAATTTATCTCTTTTTCCTCCAAATAAATTTATCTTATTCATTAGAGATAAAAAAATAATAATAATAACGCATATCTCTTCCAGTACATTCTAAAAAATTTAATAAACAATTTGATAAAAATCTTGAATTTCTTTAGAGTCTTATCTTAACAATTTTATATTTTAATCTAAAAACTATTTTAATATTATCTTAATATAAACTTATTTTATTTATTTTTATAAACGTTACGTAAGAAAGAAAGCAAAGTAACGAACTTTTTTACACAAATAAATAATTGGAAGATGGTTTGAGAATATCAGCAATGTAATGATATTTAGTTTGTAATTTGAAGAATACTAGTAGTAGTAGTAGTACTAATAATCCTCCTAATGAATAGCTTTCCCACGTTAAAATTACGGCATAGAAAAACACAATATACGACAATGTGGTTGGCTTGCCGGTCGGTCCCAAGGTTTGTTTGAACTTTTTAGAATAAGATTGAAACGGAATATATATATAATATTTTCTAGGGAATATGAAAGTTAAATAACTTGAACTAATATAAAATGTCATCTCCTTATTTTGAAGAACAATAGAAATAGACGGAATGAAAGACTATTAAAATAGAAAATGATAGGTATGTTAAAGTAATATTCTATTAATAAAAATAAATCTTTGATAATAAACTTCTATAAAATTACTAATATTAAACAAAACCAAAAAAAAAAATTGTTTCAATTTCTATTTCACCCACCCACCCTCCCCGAATTCAAGAACAAAAACTAAAGGATAAAATAAATATTTTTCATCTATTCTCATTTATTTAATTACTTTTGTTTCTTTAAATGAGAGTAATTATTTTGTACTCATTTTTATTCCATCCATTTTTGTTCCATATTCATCCCCCAAACCCTGTGAAGTAACGTAATCTCCAGTGTTATTTATTCATGTATTTTTGCAGAAAAAAATCCGTGTGTTTTCATTCAATTTTTAATAATACTATTCATACACTTGACTTTTTAACATTGAATGAATTATAAGTACTTATTTAATAAATTAACAACACTTTTTTTTGTACATTATCGATTATTTCTTAAAAATTATAAATACTTTATAAACATTTTTATTTTTAAAAGTATTTATAACTTTAAAAAAATAAATTATATTCCTTAAATATACTTATAATTTAATAAATATAAAAAATTAATGTACAATATCGTTAACATCCATCCTCAAAGAGAAAAGAAAAGGAATTATGTCAGTCCATAAAACTACTTTTTCTCTTTTTCTTTTTTATTATTCCTTTTATGGGGATGTTTAGGCCGTCAGCTCACTCGGTGATCAATTCATGTTGCTTCAGGCATCTTCATGAACTGCATCAAAAACACCCTTTTTAGGTGAAAACACGCAACGGAATGGCATCTGATCCATCGGCACGAACAAAAAGCTTCTGGAACAAGAATAATGTATTTAACAGTATTTAGAAAACAAGTATTTCTGGATCAAAGTGATGCCTCCAGCAAATGAGTAGAATCAGAACAGAAGCTGACACTGCCCTGCCTTACCTGCTAGGTAGGCAGCCCCATAGCCAGAATCAAATCCGTTAAAAAGAAATATAAGCTCAGTGCCAGAGGCTCCTATTACAATTATAATAATGGTGTAAAAGTTTAAGGGAGGTTTGCAACACTATCAACTGGGATTCTGTCTTCTGTAGAAGAAAGGATAAAGACAACAATTCCTCAGAGATGCTCATCAAATTAATGTCATAATTGCATAAATTAACAGCAGGAAAAGGAAAAGGTCCTCCTAGAGAAACCAGGAGGGGAAAGGGGGATTGGGAATGCGAATGCCATCTTTTCTTTTCCTTGGGGCAGGGATGGATTCAATATAGTCCCAAGCATAGAACCATATAATAGAATCGGAAAAAAGAAGGGAACAATCTGAATTTCCTAGTCTTCGAATTAAGAAACAGCCACTGCTCATTATTAATGTAATGGTTCTCCAATTCCAAGCCAGTTGAGTTCACTGCAAATGATTGTAGAATCCATTAATTTTAACATAAATTAATCAACTAGAGGGTTAAAAATAAGAAAACGAAAATAAAAGGAAAGAAAGAAATCTGAGGGAATACCCACCTCTCCATCTTCAGCTACACCTGGTCTAGCAGGACCATCAGCCTTCTGACCTTCTGCTGTTGTTGTAAAACGAAAAAAAAAAAAAAATAGTGTTGATATGAAAAAGAAGAAAGTTCAAAAAAAAAAAAAAAAAACACTTGTCTACTGCAATGAAAATGAAAAGAGGAGAGATATGATGCAGGCTTCAAACAACAGTTCACATAAGCAAACAGTTTGGAACAACAGCAGGGAACAAGGGCGAGATATGAGTTTCCAAAAAATTGGAATTAGATGAAACTGCATAACATATAGTTAAACGTGGCTACTATTATTACTACTTGCAACAAGTTATTACAGTAAATAATGAAGGATTGAACATTTCTTTTCACAAAGCTAGGTTGTTCAGAAGCCCTTGTTTCTATAGGCTAATTTTAATTTCCACTGCGTAACTCTAGTACATATTAATAGCAGAAACTAAAGCTTCATAGGAACTATATTAATGCCATAGCATGGATTTCATCAGTTGAAATTTCAGCCTAATATGTGAAGAAGCACCAGCAAACCAAATGAGCCATATTCCAAAACCCAAAGAGAGTGAAGAAAAAAGAGAAATAATTCCTACGCAAACCAAATAAGCCAGATTCCAAAACGTCATACGAACAAGTGTCTCAAGAAGAAATGGCAAAGAAAAAATAAAAGAATTCCTACACATCGCAAATGAGTCAAGTCCAGCACATCATACACAAGATTCCCAATAAAAAATGTTAAAGATGAAAAGAGAAAAGAATTCCCACAACCAAAATGAGCCAGATCCAACACATCACACGCAAGTGTCTCAATAAAAAATGGCCAAAAACACAGAAATTTAATGTGAAGTCAGTGCATGTCATTAGGGCAAAACTAGAAAAGGTTGATTTTTTTTTTTTTTTTTTTTTTGGGGGGGGGGGGGGGGGGCTTAGACTAACAAAATTTTGAACAAAATAATTATATAAAAATATTCAATTTATTTTATTTAAATTGTAAGGAAGTTAAGGCTTAATAGGGTAAGATTTGTGTTGAGGTTAAACAGAGAGGAGCAAAAAAGATTTTGGTAATGAGGAACACATGGGACCCACATTTATTTATTTATTTCTCAGTCTCACTTTATAATCTCCCTCTCCATACTTCTACTCCTTGGGAAGAACAAAGGGGGAGAGAAATATGACGTAACATAGCTCCCACAGTTCTTATTGGGAATTTGCTTGTGATGTCCAGGATTTTATCTGTGCTTGTAACAAAGAAGTAAATATCCAATCTGCTTGAGCCTTCTCACTCACAAATATGGACCTGTGCTTCAATGTTACCAGATAGCGTATAATTATTTCCACCTGTGGTTATTAAAGGAGTTTGTGATGGCCCCTACAATGGTTATTAAAGAAAAAAGGAAAAAAGAAAAACCAATAATTGCGCTGGTTACTAAACCAAAACACAAACTAGGTCCCTGGAAATCTTATAGACAGGACAACTCTGAATTTAGTTGAGATAAACAAAAGCAATTGGAGCTCTATCATCTGTGTTCAAATCAACAGAATGAAAATTTTCAAAATAAAAAATGGCTAAAGTCTAAGAGTAACTTGAGCTATGAACAAACTGCTAATACAGGAAAGACATTTACATCACATCCTTCTTTGTCATATAACACCAAAGGCTAGCCGTGCATTCCCAACCATCAAGGCATCAATACCCCTGTGGGAATGGTCAAGGATTTGGCATTAGGCAACAGATGCCATAGTGCAACAGAGGAGATGGCTAATGCCTCTCACTCCCCGTCATGCACTCCACCAAGAAGTCCTGAAAAATAATACCATGATTGCAGGCCCACATAGATTGTGCAATCTCAATCACGGTTTGTTCGCATAGTGGATCACAAGATACCACAACCCCAAATTAGGGGATATATGATTAAGGAAACCAAAAGAAAATCTAAAAGGAAATTCTAGGGTTCCAAAATCAAAAGCAATATAGAGCTAGAATTCGAAATTGGTGCCATGGAAAGATAAAAAACTTATAGGGCCCATTTGAATCAACTTTTGTTTTTAGCTTTCAGTTTTCATTTTCATCATTTGACAATGAAAACAAAAAAAGACTGGCATTTGGTTACTCGTTTTCATTTTCAAAAATTTGAAAACAAGAAAAATGTGTTTTCACAATTTTCATTTTCTTCCTTTCCCCCACTTCCTCACCATTGGTGATCGAGGTTGCCAGAAATTCATTGAAGGAGTAGCTGGCAACTTTTTCCAGTGGTCACCAATTGCCAGAGGCCCCTATTGAACCATGAGACCATAATCTGGTCTTCATGAAAACCACAAAAACAGAAAATCAAACCAGAAAAAAAGGGAGGGGAGATCCATATCCACCCTGACTGCCATTCTGGAAGGCCAATGGTTACCAGATAAGTAAATGAAAGGGAGAAGAAAATCTAACTAGCCAGAATAGCTCCTTGCCAGTAGAAGATGAAGTGTCAGCCTCTTCTGCTTCTACAAAGATGGCAGCAGCAAGGTGAAGCTTCTAGCCATGGTGACAGCCTTTGGTAACTACCTCTATTCTTGTCAGTGTTGAACTTCCCTCCAGCTGTCATGTGGCCTATTTCTCCCTCCCTCGGTTTAGAAAACTTTTCACAGCACACCCAATTTATCTCCATTGCATTTGCAACACAATATGAGATAAATTAAAAAAAAAAAAAAAGAAGAAAGAAAGTTGCCCTAGCCCTTTCTGGGAGACATTGGCATGTTGATGTGACTGTTGGAGGAGCGGCTGGCAAACTCCTCTGATGAGTCCAGCCACAGTTGACAAGTAGAATTGAGAATAAATTAAAAAAAACAAAAATCAAACACGAATATAAAATACAGATGTCAAACAACACATTCAGATTTCATTTTTCTAAGTGAAATATAAAATTGGACACAAAAAAGACAAAATTAAAATTGAAAACTGAAAATAGGAAACTAAAAGCTTGGTGAAACAGCCCCTCATTAATTCGTTCTTATTCTAATTGCTATAAGAATTTATCTCTTCAAAAGGCCTGTATATATATATAATTAACTCACTTCAAATTGAACTGTTACCCCAACTAATGATCCATCTAAGTCTATCCCTCTTACTACATACAAGAAAATTGTTATACAGCTTATACATACCCATTATACCACATTCCATAAAGAACTCTATACAATGTAACTTTGTGCTAAATCTAATTTTTAAATGCAACATTTAGCATGACAAGTTGAGCATAACCATTTCCCTGATCTTATTATAAATTACAAACCTCTAACAGAATTTTTCAAAAATTAAAACTTTCCAAAAAAAAAAATCAAACTAAAACTTCAACCAACCTTTTTCCCAAAATAAAACTCCGACCTAAAGTCACAAACCCCGTCACACAGAAATATAGCATAGGGGTGACAGGACTGGAGAGAACTGCTGGCTGAGGCAGTGGTTCCAAACAGAAACCACTGGCTGGATTAGCGCTTGGCAGTTCCCAAGATAAAGGGAACACCGGTTCCCATTTGTGGTTCCCACTTCCCATTTCCAGGAACTGCTGGCCCAATTAGCTTTTTCCTTCTGAGACTGCTGACTCAACCCAATGCCTCTGTTCTAATTCTTTTAATGAGGTTGGTGCTGATGTGGCAGAGGGTTTTAGTTTGCGAAATTGTTTTGTAGTAGCCTTAGTTTGGGAAGTTTTTTTGCAGGAAGTTTTAGTTGTGTGAAAAGCTCCCTCTAAAATGCTTGAATGTTATATATCAAACTAATGGATAGCAAGCCTTTAATATGAAATGCCTACCTTTCTTCAGAAATTTTACGGGTAAAAGTAGCATGATGCAGTATTATTTGGATTCGTCAAACTCCCCCAGCCTTGGAAACGCCAAAAGTTCTGGCAAATGCCCATCTCCTTCCATTTGAGTCAGGAGCTCCAACCCATGAACATTTTCAAAACACTCCATTTCTTTCTATTAGAAGGCCAATTCAACAGAATTGGTTCTTATCTGTTAATTACACTCAAATCTAACCCATTAAGCAAAGATGCACCGTCTTAGTTATTTCTTCAAAGATCCACCATCCCTATTCTTTCTGATCCAGGCACCATGCAGCTCAATTTTGAAGCAAAAGAGATAAAAGAAAAGGCAAAAATAGATCCCTTTTGAAGAACAAAACAAGAACAACTGGTCATTGTTTGTAATCAAAGACTATACCTCACTCAAATGCGTACAATATTAAAGCTGTAACCTTAGATCATTATTAACATCAGTGGAGGGAAATGTGGCCTCCACAGGTCATGTCAAACCCTCCCCTCCCCCACCAAAGGAAAAAAAAAAAACACCAAAGGAAGGAAATTTGGCAAGATAGTTCATGAACTCAAATAGTGGTAAGGAGTAATTAGCACCACAAAGGAAATAGTCCAAATCCACACAATCTCTTTATTCTTGCATAATCAGGAATTACCTCCATCCTCTGGAATGTCAGAAGTCCACAATGTGAGGTTGTCCCTCAGAAGCTGCATAATTAATGTACTGTCTTTATAAGATTCCTCACTCAAAGAATCCAACTCTGAGATAGCTTCATCAAACGCTTGCTTTGCAAGTTGGCAAGCACTGTAACAAAGTTACATTTCAAATGATTACATTTTCTAAATGGGGAAAAGGTATCGCGTAAAACCAAATTATGATATAAGCACACCTTTCAGGGGAATTCATAATTTCATAGTAGAAGACAGAGAAGTTTAAGGCCAAGCCCAGCCGAATAGGATGAGTAGGAGAAAGATCAGCCTCTGCTGCCGTAGTAGCTGTCTGGTAATTAATTGCACAATTAAACAGCTAGATTTTACATCTCAGGTAGACAAAATTAAGCGAAACATCAGATTGACCGTCCCCTCGGACAAAACATAGAAAAGATTACAAACCCCCTATATTCACTAAAAAAAATACACTCATTAGCAGGAATTAAAAAAAAAAAAGCTTCTTCAAATAGTCAGCTTATAAGCTTAACAAGATGATAAACAGTTGAACTAGACACAAGCAACCAAAAGTAACTAAAATACTCATCTTGTTAAGCAAGCCCCAAAGCAAAATCCTGGATTGAAATATGAAACATGCTCACACCTGATAAGCTTTGAGTGACTCATCAGCAGCTTCTTTTCTCCCATCGCCAGTCTTGAACTCCGCTAAATACCGATAGTAATCCCCTTTCCTGCAACCACATCCCCAAATCGCATCCTCAAATGGATATGCATCCTACCTTAGCACAAGGAATAAAACCACTAGCAAAGTTAACCCACATTTTATAATAGAACACTGAAGATTCACCAGCGAAAGTCGAAGGAGTAAGATGCTCGTCGATAACGCTGATGACGTCACCGCAAATGCTCGACAGTTCCGATTCGACCTTGTGCCTATACTCCTTGATCCGATTCACATTCTGGTCATTACCTCTGGCCTCCTCCTTTTGCTCGATCGACGACAGGATTCGCCAAGAAGCCCTCCGAGCACCTATCACATTCTTGTAGCCCACCGAAAGCAGATTTCGCTCCTCAATAGTCAACTCTATATCGAGCTTTGCCACTTTCTTCATCGCGTCCACCATTTCTGCATAAACTCCCAGATGTGAGCTTAAAATATGCAGATCTAGAGAGAGAAAGAGTTCTCAGACACATAGAGAGAGAGAGAGAGAGAGAGAGAGGGGAGCCTCACCGTCGTAGCGCTCGGCTTGTTCGGCGAGCTTGGCGATGTAAACGAAGTTGTCACGCTCTTTGGTTGAAGCCATGGCGGATCTGTGAGACTACTAGGGTTTCTCCTCGATGTCTTTCTTCTATAGATACCGGCTTGAATCCGCGTCTGTGTCTGTATCTTTCTGCTAGCTTAGAAGGTGTTGAAGATTCTCCGACCGTCGTGGCCTTGAGCTGGAGGAGATGATGACTCCTCCAATTTTTCCATAACCTTTTGCCGACTGGACCGTGCAATCCACGTTCCGTGAATGATTCTGAATTGACCGCAAGTGAGATTCACTGCACGAAACATGTGAGTTGCGCTGGACACGCACGGGAGACGGCAACTTGACCAGTTGGCGGAATCATTGTTTGATATTATTATTTTGCACTACTTTTTTGTTTTCGGTTTTTGAAATATACATTTTGGTCAAAAGTTTCCTTTTATTTACGGTATTACCGTGTTTGGTTTTCTAATAATATTTATTATCTCCCCCCTAAAACTATTTGTTATCTCCCTCCTGAAACTATTTATCCATCAATTTAAAATAAACTACATTATTATTGACACAATGTTTTTAAAATTTTAAAAATAATAATGCTCTTGCTTCACTTAATAAATTTTGTTATAGTAACTTTTTATTAAATTAAATTTTTAAAAATATTTAAATTATCATTATCCCTTATTTCTTCTTATTTGACAATTATTATAAGTATAATAGTAGTTTTATTTAAATTTCCTATTATATAATTTTGTTAAGGTAAAAACCTACAATTAGTGTGTCCCATTGATTAACATTTTTATGTTCGCACAATGTCCAAGCATAATGGCATCTTTATTATCTAACTATATCACATCAACATCATTATCATCGTTATCGTTTGGCTAAAGGCTCATGGACTTATATTTAATAATATATTCCAATCCATTTATAATGCTTATTTGCGAGAATACAAATGAAATTTTGTATTTCTTAACATTGAATATGTTGTATTTAAATAAATCTTCAATCGTTCATAGTGTATTTGTGTATTTAAATGAAGCTTTAACCGCATCATTTTTGGAGGAGAGTTGGAATGTCTTTTTGACAACTCTCATAGCTGACCAAAACACTGTCGTTTTAGACCCATGAGTTAGATGGCCAAAACGACAACCATCTTTACCATTTCATGTGTATGTCCTTTTTTTTGTTGTTTAGTTTGCCTCTTCCTTGATCATCAATGCCGCTTTTATACGACTCAATCTTCATCATTGTTTTCCCTTTTATATATTTTCAATAGTTTCGAGATGATCAACGCATAACCTCCAATTTGTCTTGCCTTTGTTAGGGTTTTGCTTTAATTCTCTGTGTTTTACTTTCTCTTTGTATAGGTATGATACGATTGTTTCCTCTATAGGGTTTATGCCTTTAATATGTAGATTTGTGGTTATGAGGTTGATTTGATTAGAGAGCTATTTTGTACAGTGAGATTTAAAGAGTGTGACTTGTATATTGAGGCTATAATAATTTTTCCTGATAGTCCAGTGAGCTTTCTTTGCTGAACTCAACGTGAACGTGACCCTCATTAATAGACAAATTATGGTAAAAATCACTTGCATTCTGTTTATGTTTTATTATTGCTTTTTGGTTCATTTGCATGTTTGAGTTATTGAATGCATTGTGAATGTTTTTGGCTCTATCTTGGTTTCTGTTTTTTAGATGGCCGAGAGTTGTCTTAGCATAACAGAGTAAAACACAAAAACCTCTTTTTCTTTTATCAAAATAATAAATTTGATTCTCGAAACATAGATCAATCAGTAAAGGAAGAACCGTTGGGATGTTACTTTTTGAGCCCTCAGGTTCAATGTTCGAGTCCTGATTAAGGGGAAAAAGCTCGATGGGCAAGGGATATCTTGAAATTTGGAAAAAATGTTAAGTCGCCCTCACGTCAGCGAAGAGAGGGTAAGAATAGAAATTGACTTCTAGGTTTTTTGATTTACATTTTCTGCTGTAATTGTGGGGTCAAGAAATAAGGGATTCTTGTGATGGTGGGTTAATAAAAAATAAAATAATAATAATAAATTTGAGATGTAGATAAATGGAATTGAATATTTATAGAATGAAAGTTAATAGTTGAATAATTTTGATTTTGTTAGTTCATAAAAAAATAGTTATTTTTATTAAATAATAAAAATTAAAAGATAAATTGTCATATTAGATATCACTCCACTTATCAAATGAACTGGAATAAAGTAAAATAATTTATTAAATAAATTGAGAGTTATGGTACCTTTTAAAGGATTTTCCTAATTTTTATTTTATGGATACATGATTAAAAATAATAAATATATACAAAAAAAAATTATTCATTATATATTATTT